>NW_005842669.1:280921-292737 GCF_000455745.1 Alligator sinensis | reverse complement strand
ATTCCTGCTCTGTCTGGAGGGCTGCTCTCCTCTCGCTGCAGCCTCTGGTCTTTGTCACTGCTGAATTAGCCACTCCAAATTCTCACTTGCCATACTTTTCAGTTTTTGACTGAGGATTTATTAAATTTCCCTCCTGTTGTAGGCAGGTACAATACATACATATATAACCAAGCATTTTACCTAAATTGCATTTTCACTGATGACATTTTGCATTAGGTGGGGGCAGGAGCAAAGCCCATCACTCACTGCTGTGACAGCTGGAGCATCCAGAGAAAAATGATAGCCAGTGGTGTTAGCAAAGTTGCAAACTGCAGCCCATGTTAGTTGAAGGTTGCAACCCCTGTGGTAGAGGAAGAGGTCTTTCTGCTAATGTAGTTACACCACTTCCCCAAAGACATTAGCTAAACTGATAGTCCATCTCTTCTGTTGACATAGTTTCAACTAACTAGGCAGATTAGGCTAACCTGCAAAGATTGAATCAATTCAGGCTCCAGCTTTTTGAATGTCTGTCCCTAGCCCTTAAGAGCCAACATACCATTTTCTTGAGACTTATCCAGAAATTCTGGAAGCAGTAAAGGACTTCCTCAGGAACCAGTAATAGACAGTGCTTCGATATTCACAAGCATTGGGTCTGAATATAAAATTTTCTTTTGAGAAAAGAGACCTTCCTCAATTCTCAAATCCTGAGCACTGTTCCATGGGCTGTTTGGCAACTACTAAGGAAACTGCAGTACTTAAGCCCCATGGCAGCTCTTAATATTTCTGTCTGTTATTGCATCATGGAATATGCTCAAAACCTAAAACTAATTTATTTACTTTTATTTTAAATTATGCATCTATAATTTCCTTTGAATGATTCAGTTGGAAAAAATATGCTGTTTCAAATACCTGCTGTTTTCTTTTCAGGACTAAGATAAATATCAGTTATGATTTAATCTATTTTAAAAGAATCCTTTACTCAAACACATTGATCATAGCCTCCTTTGTCTTCCAAATTAGAATCAAACACGAGTAATACTCTCCAAAGAAAATAAAATTAAATATATAGAAATATCATGGTCAGTGATCATATATTATAGAAATTATCATCTGACAGACTAATACAATTTCTGAAAACCCTTACCACTGAGAAAAGTAGCTAATCTAATCTAATTTGAATCAGAAGGATTTTTGGACATCACTAAATCACTGCTGGACTAAAGACATATCTTCCAATGATGATGTACTTCTAATCTAAGTAGTCAATCCCACAGTTCCTAGTTGTAAACAAAGAGCAGTACTTCTTAAGGTTCTGACACCAAGACTAATCCTTTAGTTACATTCTGTCATATGCTGTAGTATAACTAAGTATATACCAATGTCCACAATTACTGAGCTGTTTTAGCCAGGGCAAAGAAGGATAAGCAAATTGCATTCCAAAGCTATCTTGTAGTTATCAGTGTAAACAAGGTAAATTAATAATTACTTTCTTTATGATCGCAGGGAGATTTGATGGATGTATGTCAATATACATTGTTCCCAAAGCTTGTTGTTATCAGGTCTGCAGGGTACCGCCTGTTCCTCTGGTTCTCGCCTGCCATGACTTTGATCTTATTAAGGGAGGAAAGAGATGGAATGTTGGTAGGTACTCGCAGAATAATAATGCTTGACCTGTCACATGATTCCAGGTGCTTTTATTCTCTCATCTTTCTTTTACAGTGGCCCGGACCACAGGCAGCAGACCGTCCCACTTGCCCCCTCAGTCACCCTCATGTTCCAGAGAGGATCGCCGGCTTCACAGTTCTAAAGGTAAGTACCGGCCAGAGTCCCAGAGTGCTAATTACCTCCTTAACAACTCACATGAATGGTGCCTTTTATCCTGCACCAATTATGGCCAAGGAGCAGTCCCAGCTGTTCCCCCTTCTGCGGGCAATGGTACCTTACAGTCCTGACCCAGTCCCCCTAGGTGTGAGCCACTCCTATCTGGACTCAGCTTATTGCTTGCTAATTGCCTTGTTAGCGGCGGAGGCTCACCGCATCTCTCTCCACCTCCCTGTGGTTTGTGCCAGCTCATCTCCGGGAGCTCCCTCACTACCCGCACCAGCACCGAGGATCCGGGAGGATCTATCTCTTTCTTCTGGGATCATTGCCAGCTTTGCCTTTCGGGTCCCAACCAGGGACTGTCTCTCTATTTTGGGACGCCTCACCCCGTAGCTGCCTGGACCTGTGGCTTCTTCCCCCTTCTAACTCACCACAGCGGCTGGAGTTCTGTCACAGGTATCGGGCATCTTTACTGATCTGGCAGCTGTACGGTCCCTTCTCCATGTCTTTCTGGGTCTCAGCTCCATATTTTAGGGCCGTCTGTCTCCAGGGTCTCGGGTGACCCCTCTCTCTCTCTCTCGGTGCCCAAAGGCATCTTTTCCGGGGCCTCGTCCTTCCTTTATTCCCAGAAGCTAGGTCCCATTGGCTTACCAGTGGTGTGGGGAATCTCCCCCGCTGCCCCTGCCTGGGCATCATGACTGCCAGCTGTGGGGATTTTCCTCAAGTAGCAGGGATCCAGTCAGGAACCCTGTTACACTTGCAATGCATGGTTTTGGGAAATAAGAAAAGAACTGGAATTGATATTAGTTGACAATATTCAAAGAATAGGTTCCTTCCTAGTGAAACTGCCTCACACAGAGTTTATATAGCAAACAGATACCTTTAGTAAATAGAGTTTCATATCACAATTTTTCCACTAACAGGCTTTAAAAAAACTACACTATGGGCTCCAGTGCCAGTGGCACAAGACTGACTGGCATTAGTCAGGTAACGCATAGTGAAAAGACAATGGCTGACTTTTAATCCAGCTGCTTGGGGTACACCAAGTTCAGGGGTTATAACCATGTTTCATTTAAACCTGGAATTTGATTATGTGGCATGATATTATACTCCAGGCATTTAAGGGCTTTGTTTACATATTTACCTTTAGAGTAATGACACACTTGAGAAGGGAAGTAGTACTAGTATTATATAAGGCACAACTTGTTTAGAATACTATGTACAATTCCAGTTACCCATGTTCAAGAAAGATGAATTCAAGCTGGAGCACATTCAGGGAAAGGCTACCAGAATGACTCAAGTAATGGAGAGCCTCATATTGAGCCGATACTAAAAAGGTTTGCCTTGCTCAGAGGAGACCATGACCTCTCTATATGAACGAACTGGAGAGGGAACATTAGGGAGAAAGAAAAACTATTTAAGTTGAAGAACAACTTTGGCCCAAGGATGAGGGGGTAAACTAGCCATGTAGAAAATTAGTTTAGAAATTAGAAGGAAATCACTAAACATGAGAAGCCTGGATCAGGACAGCCACTAGTTATAGACATCTGTCTATCTTTCAAAACAACAGAATTGCAAGTGAGGCATCAGCTTATTGAACACCTGCATTCTTTCTGACATTTCGTCTTTCTTCTGCATCTTGGGCTCTTTTTTCCTTTAAAGCCTTCATTCCACACTTAATAGACTGTTTCCAAGCTCTTTGATTCTCAGCAATCTTCTTCCAGTTGTTTGACTCAATGTTTATTGCCTTCAGACCTCTTCCTCCTCTAAAGAATTCTGCATACATGAGACCCTAGGGGATATAGCCATCATTCATTCTCCATATATGATCAAACCATCAAAGTCAATACTGACTGAGAAGAGAATGGATGTATGGAACATTGACACATTTCAAGACCTCAACATAGGCAACTCTGTCCAACCAGGAAATTCCTAGAATGCAGCAATGGTGATATAAGGGAAAGCTATTGATGTGCTTTTCTTGGACAGAATATGTTGTCCAGGATTCACTGCTTTAAAAAAGAATATTGAATGGGCAAGCATGTCTTAACAGTCAGTTTGTTATTCCATGCTCATTTGCTCAGCACGCTTATGATACCTGATGCCTTGCCAATATGAGTATTCAGTAGGACTGTGCTGTGCAAAACAACACTCTTCTGTTCCAACTTCAGTTTCGAGGTCTGCATGAAATAGTGTTTTGTATGGAATATAATTTTGAGTTGAAACACCCTCCCCAGCTGGGCTGTCTCACTATCCCCCGCACTAGATCATGCCGGGGGTGGGGAGGCAGCCGAGCTGAGCTGCCTTCCTGCCCCTGGCACAATCTAGCGCGGGGGATGGCGGGGCTGCTGGGCTGCCTCCCCACCCCCTGCCAGGTCTTGCACCAGGGATGGGAAGTCACTCCAGCTGGCCTGACTTCCCATCCCCAGCACTATGGTTGAAATGTTTTGACTAGCCTTGTTTTGTTTCAAGGCTATTTCGACGGCCTTTGTTTCATTTCAGTTTTGCCGCTTTGACCTCGAAATGAGTCAAAACTGTGTCAAAACAAAATGGTCGCTGAAATTTTGCACAGCCCTATTATTCAGTTCAGCCTCAAGTCAGAGGTTGTTGGTAATAGTGGAGCCAATGTATATAAATTTACTTGCAGCATCCACTATGCTTTCACCCATTGTGATCACTGGTGGTGAATCAATGTTCTGGCCCATAACACTGGTCTCTTGATGCTGACTGTAAAACTAAACACTTGGCAGGAATAAGCAAAGCGACTGATTAGGCTTTGGAAGTCGCTCTCTTGTGTGGACCATCAGTGTAGTGTCATCAGAAAGCTCACAAATCAAAGCTTTCTGCACTTTAGTCTTCTCTTCAAGGCATGTGAGGCTGAATAATTTTCCATCTAAGCATGTAATGTAGTTACATTTCCTCATAAATAAATACCTATATAAATTCATTCCTTCCTTCCTTCCTTCCTGGTTATAGTAGAAGCAAACAATTCAACTAATTTAAGGTGCAGTTTCATCAGTTTCTGAATAGAATTATATAATATGGTTGCTAGTTAGGTGACTAGATTTGGTGATGCAAAGTCCCTTCCAGAGCTATATGAGACAGACAAGTATAATCTTGGCCTCAACAACATCAATGGCAAAACTCAACATCACCTTTATTGGGACCAGGACTTTGACTACAAAAGCAATAGCACGTGTGTTTTATATTTTTAGTTACAGAAAATCCTTTATAAATCATTTATTTATTAAAAAAAAAAGGTTGGGGGCAGCGCATGTACTTTGCAACATGTATGCACACACACACACACACACACACACACACACACACTAGACTAAAATTTGAGTTTTACAGTCTTTTGCTTTCCCTGTCCACCAAAATGATGGATAAAGCTTTTGACCACAATAGCAATCTCAAGGATTTTATAGACCTTTATACTTTCAATGTTAAAAAGAGGGTAGACTTTATTTTAGATGCAGATTAAATGGCTTGCTTACAAAAAGACTAAGTCATTCCAGATTATTAAAAGCACAAGTCTATCTTAAAATGCACATTTTAGTTCAAAGGAACAAAATACTACAATTTTTCTTTTCATCCAGTGCTTGAAACTTAAAGATGGATTTGTGTTCATCTAGGTTTTCTTGTAATAATGGGTGTTACATTGTAATGAGAGAACAATAATTTCCATGCATTAAAGTGATTTTATTGCTTAAAGTGATTCTATTGCAGATGTTATTTTTTTTTGCAGCCAATTTTTTAAAAAGTAAATTACAAATCAAGAGAGCTAAAATTTAGAAATGACAAAGGTACAGCTCAAATAAAATAATGAATACTCGCTTATTCTACTGGTTAAATGTGTAGACATCTGTCATTGTCCATACACTTGCATCTAACTTTCTGCCTATTTTTAAATGAATTTGGGGGAGATTAAAACAATTTGGGGGACTAAAACAATTCAAAATGGAAAAGCAGAGATTTTTTTTTGAGTGGGCATCAAATGAAGGTATTTTAGTGAAACAAAATTAAGTCTATTTGCATCTCTGAGAACCTTTTCACATTGCGTTTCTTGATGTATGATAAAGTATAGCACGATAAAGTAGTCAGAGGAAGGATAGTCTAGATTTTGAGAATGCTCTGAATGTCACAATATCAGTTGTTATATTTTTGATGAAAAATTTTGAAGTAAGTGTCCCAGTCTCAGAGAGATGCATTAACTTCTGAAGATATAAGGTTATATTATGTAGCAAGTAAGCCAAAGGGAATCATATGTTTTGCTCTCTTTTGTGAGACTATCGGTTTAACATTGCAAAAGCTTTCCACTTAAACTGAATCAGAAATTTACCTTTTTTTTTTCCTCCAGTAAAAACTAAGAATTTCATTTAACAACCAAATAAAATAAGAATCACAATGAGGATATGAATGGGCAGTACATCACCCTAGATATAAAGATCTACAGAGACAAAACAAAGGGCAATTATTCAAATGTAGGCCTCTGTGGGTCTCCATCATGAATCTGATGATTATTTCCAGGGTTGTTCAAGCCAGCCTGGAGCTCCATTCTGCAGGAGTAGAAAAGTTACATACACGTCAGGATTTGGCCAAGCAGGTATCCAAAATACTATCAAGGTCAGATTATTCAAATCTAAGTATTCAAAATGCTATCTGATTTTGATTAGATTCTTGTATTTTACCTGGCTGTTAGGGTGCAATATCCTCACAATATCCAGACATCTGTTTCCTTATTTCAGTGCCTCTGTTTTCACATATCTGATACACTGTCTTCTCCTGGTGGTGAGGTGGTCTGATTGAAGGACTTAGCATCCTAGCACTCTGATGAAAACAAGATTCCTCCCCTACTGGGGCAATCAACAAGTAAATTAAAATAGCGTCAATAGTTTCTCTCTCACATGATCCTTCATCTCCTCTGAGTCTCTCTCAAGGATCTCAATCTTCTTTCCCTCTGGCATGGACTTAAAATATTACTTAGTCCCTTAAAATATTACATAGCACAAGTGAGTTACAGAGAAGTCCTGCATAAAGGAATCATTATCTCCTCCACCCTAAGTACATAATTTCAGTCCTCCACCAGTGGCTACTTCCTGTTATGACAATGGCTACTTTCCTGGTTCTATCGCAGATAATCGACCAACTCCACTACTACGTGTCATCTTTCCCCCTCAGATTTGAATTACTCTCTCCATAGGTTTCCCATCACTTAATCTATTCCATGGTCCTGTGACCCTACTCAGATGCATGCTTTGGGGGAAAAAAAAAGAAAAAAGAGGGACCTGACCCCAGACTCTCATTTAAGGGCTAAGCACACCTGTGGCAAGGAAGACTAAGTTCACAAGAATATATTCAGCAGGTCTGTACCTATTTGGAACAGGTATTTGTTTGCATTGATCTCCTATTAGCTTGTCAAAAAATTCAGTGGGATGTCGGAGTCGCCTTTCTTTTCCTTCCTATATGCCCTGCCTTTGATAACTTCAAAACAGAGGAAAAAAGCATTTTCCTTTTGTAGTTCTCATGACATTATTTGTTTCCCAGCTTTTTGGCATTAGCAAAAGCTTTTGATGAACTTCTTTCCTTGGATCTCAGCATAAATAACAAGTTATCTTCTGTATATTGTATATGTCATTTCCTAACCACCTTTGTCTATACACTTGGCCTGAAACAGTAGAATATGCAGTAGTTTAAACTAATGTTTTGATATTTAAGAATCAATCTGAATACCATAAAAACTGTAAATAAGTTGGACTACCATAATAATTATTTATTATGGCAGTGATTAGTGATTTTCTGTTTGTGTATAGACTCACTTCCTTTTTTACTTTTAATACATGCTACATATATCAGCATTCCTAATACTCCTATATGCATTCAAAATTAGCAAATATTCAACATCAGTGAAGGAAATTTGTTCTAAGAATTTGTTGAAGTGTCAACAGTAAAAATCACTCACTGAAGAGAGCTCATTTCTCGAGCACTGATTTTCTAGCACATTCTAAATTCTGATTGCATTTATTTTAGTGACACAATCTATTTTTATTGTAGCTTTTTAACAAGTTGATCCTACTGAAGCCCAATAACTTTGTTAACACAGCATCGTAAAGCATAACAGGATTTACCAGAACTGCAATGTTATTTCATGCTGTCACCACAACTGAAGAATTATAAGGATATACTCTTGCAGTTCTATCTACTCTGAAACATTATTGACCATAATAATTGGATTTTTTAATAAGTATGGGGTTCTGCCAAGTTTTTGCTTTCTGCAAACTCTTCCTGTAATTTGCCGCATAAGCAGATATACATATTCTAAATTATTGGGGGGTGGGAAGGAGCGAAAAAACACATTTTGCTTAATGGTAAACAGATGCATAAACATTTTATGTTGTATCTAACTTTATGTACACAGGTAGATACAAAGCAACATAAAGGATGCAAGGAACAAATGCTGTAAACTTTTCGGCAAAAACTGACTAGAAAGCAAGCTCACCTTAGCAGAACTTTATCAACATTAATGGAAATAAGTGTTGAAGAAAAATAATGGTTTAAATGTTGTTTCCATTGGCACAGGAAAAAGTCACCTCTCTCATGGGCGGAAGACTAATATATGGGGGGACACATAGGCAGAATAATTTCGTTCAAAGTGATTAATTACAGGCCTTCAAAGTAATTTCAGGCTTGATTCTATACTTACCTAAGATAACATGATCTTTGTTGTTGCTTGCAGTGAGTTCAGGATCAGGCCTTCAAGAGTTAACCCCCCCCCCCCCCCCCCCACACCACACGTTACAGGTATTGTGCAATTAACTGGTTAATTGCACAATTACGTGCAGACCAGCTACATGCATAAAGTAGCTATCATATAATAAAAAGCTCCAACCAGCTTTAAAATTAGACCGTGAAAACGTGTACTAACTTTATAGCTGGCTGCTATCAAGCTTAATTTGCATGTGTAGCAGGGTCTGTCCTGAGACTAGGAGGTATATCAGCTGACAGACCTCCCAGCCACAGGGTGCACCATGCCCAGCATAAGAATCCTAAGTCCTATGGATCATAGCAACCATGATTCCTAGGGTTTGGGGATTTCCCACACTGCCAAGGCCTAGGGATTGCTGCAGCTTCAATCACCAGGGTCCCCGGGGTTTCCCACACTCCAAGCTCTGGGGATCATGAGAGCCACGACTGCCAGAGTCCAGAGTTTTCCTGCACTCCTGGACACTGGGGATTGCAGCTGCTGTCATCCCTAGGGCTCTGGGGTGCAGGGAACATGCAGGGCCAGAGAATCTCAGTGATCCTTCAGCCCCAGGGGTTTTTGACACCCTGGGAGTAGGGGGACTATCCTGAGGTGATCCTTTAGGCCAGGGGGTTTCCCCACACCCCTAGGATGGGGAGATCACCACAGCAGCAATTCTCCAACCCTGGAGGTGTGCGGGGCACTCCTGCAGCTGGGAGCCCCTCAACTGGGGCACATGGGGCTCCCACCTGCACGGGTAATTAAACACAATGGGATCTACTGCATGATCCCACAGTTGTGCCTCCTGCCATGTAAATGTAGCATGAAAGGAGGTATGATGTGTAAATCGAACATTAGATCCCATCTCACTTTTAGGTTCACATGTAGAGGGAGCTAATGTAACATGTATAATTCTCCAGTTGTTTTATCTCACCAGGTGCTCTCCAAGCAGCATTTGCCATTTGCTGCTATAAACATAACTGTCTATAGTCCCAAAATAAAATAATCTGGGACATTCTAACATACCCTTTAGGAATGAAGACCTTGCTATGTAATTTGGATACAGCCTTCTCCTGAGACTATGCATAACAAAAAGGGATCTTGTAAAATGTAGAAACATGACCATATTACTAAGGATCAATAAAAAAAGTATAATATGAGCATGTAGGGACAAATGCAAGGAACTAGGAGGGTATAAGAAGGAAAAACCATAAACTATGAATTTGTCTATAAATCATATATACAGCCTAAAACTTCTCTTTTCTCATCCCCTCTCAACAGGATGAGCATGATCCAAAGCCATCTCTATAATGCCTCCCTGCTAAGCCCAGGACCACCAATGAAGAATCAGTTCCATATACTCACTCTGACTCTGTGTACATCCAAGCCTGGAAATAGGCAAAGTGGTCAGCATCTGTTGTCAAGAGAGAGTAGGATATAGTATCCTATATCCATCAGTGTCTCTATGGGTGTGGACATACAAATGTTCGGAGGTTTCAAAAGGGGATGTATCAAAAGGGTAGCAGGTGGTACATTCCAATCACTATATGTGAAAGAGTTGAGAACAATTCAAATTCAGCAAACCCACTCCAACTTTAAACCTGGATGCAGTTGGAATGATTATGGTTAGAGCTTTTGCTATTTAGATACAGCCAGCACTCAAATTATTTCAGTCGCCATGTTCAGAGAAAAAATTCTCAAGGTGTATTACCCCTGAGCCTAATCATCCTGCCACAGCTGAGTCCCCGCTGGGAACAATGAGAAGAAAGATACCCCTTCCATGCTTCTTTCTTCATTCTTCTATGCTGCAATTTAAAGCTGTGGGCTGTGTGTCTGCAAACTGTAAAAGGCAGCATTGAACTTACTTTGGGCTTTGTATGGAGTTCAAAAAATGTGAAAGGTTTTCTGTATCATCCTCAGCAGCACTTTTTCAAGAAAAGCAGATCTTAAAATCTAATCAATACACGTGAGTAGCTTTTCTAAATGGCAGTTGCACATACTCACTTAGTACCCAGTGGTAGTGAGCACATATTAAGCCCTATCTACATTCAAGGCTCAGTGAGCAATTAACAACCTTACAATGATACTATGGTTCAGTATGGGATTTTAAATACCTCATAGCATCTGTCTTCCAAAACATTAAAGCTCTGGTGTCAGAAGTATTTTTTTTCAGGAGTTAGTTAATCCTATGCTAAATCTGAAAAGTGAATTCAACAACAATGTAAAATCAGTCAAAAGAGGCAATGTATATTTTTTGTTAGAGTTTATCTCAACACATTTCTTTAATTGCTAATTGGACCTTTCTGGACAATGTAGTTAATTAGGTTATTTTTTCTCTCAATTTCATGGTATCTCTATTTTTGCACATGCTGTGCCTAGGAAAATGTAATATTCCAACTGAGAGGAACATACTGTAATACAATAATTAAGGAAAAAATAGTAATGCAGAGTTCTAACTAACATCAAAAACTTTAACATGTACTCAGTGAAGAGATCCCACTAGAAAGAGCTCTTTAATTACTATTTGAGAAGTGCCCAGAGTTAGCCATTTCCTGTAAGTGTGCCGGCTACAAGAGCAAACCAGGGTCCAGATCCAAAAAAGATTTTAGATGCACAAAACAAGTCATAGATTCATAGATTCATAGATGTTAGGGTCAGAAGGGACCTCAATAGATCATCGAGTCCGACCCCCTGCATATGCAGGAAAGAGTGCTGGATCTAGATGACCCCATCTAGATGCTTATCTAAGCACCTTCATGGCAAGGTCCTTTTCTAGAAGGACTGGAAAAGGGCCAATGTGGTCCCCATTTTCAAGAAGGGGAGGAAGGAGGACCCGGGCAACTATAGGCCAGTCAGTCTCACCTCCATCCTTGGCAAAGTCTGAAAAAATTATCAAGGCTTACATTTGCGAGAGCCCAGCAGGACAAATTATGCTGAGGGGAAACCAGCATGGGTTCGTAGCAGGCAGATCGTGCCTGACCAATCTAGTCTCTTTTTATGACCAGGTTATGAAACGCCTGGACACAGGAATAGGGGTGGATGTCATATACTTAGACTTCAGGAAGGCCTTTGATACGGTATCCCACCCCATACTGGTGAACAAGTCTAGAGGCTGTGACTTGGATGACTACACAGTCCGGTGGGTGGCGAATTGGCTAGAGGGTCGTACCCAGAGAGTCGTGGTGGATGGCTCGGTTTCGACCTGGAAGGGTGTGGGCAGTGGGGTCCCGCAGGGCTCAGTCCTTGAACCGATACTCTTTAATGTCTTCATCAG
>NW_005842669.1:279740-280001 GCF_000455745.1 Alligator sinensis | reverse complement strand
TGCCCCTCTCTTAGGAACACTGAGGCAAAGAACTCGTTAAGGATTTCAGCCTTGTCCCCCCTGTCCGTCACCAATTGTTTCTGCCCATTTAGCAGGGGTCCTATTCCTCCCTGGGCCTTCCTTTTACTCCCTATATATCTAAAAAACAATTTCTTGTTGTCATTTACTTGGGATGCCATCCTCAGCTCCATGGTAGCTTTGGCCCGTCGAATTGCCTCCCTACAAGCACGAGCAGAGGAGGTATAGTCGTCTTTGGTGATC
>NW_005842669.1:257337-279642 GCF_000455745.1 Alligator sinensis | reverse complement strand
TTTCCTTAAGGCACAGCCACCCTTCTTGGGCTACCATCACTTCAAAACTCCTACTCTGCAGTGCATCCTTGACTAATCACCTGAGTTCATTTAAATCAGCTTTCCTAAAGTCTAGCACTTTCACCCTACTAGTTACCTTACCCACTCGATGTCTTATGGTGAATTCTATTATTAGGTGATCACTGTCCCCCAGATGGCTACCGATCTGTAGATCCCCTACCATGTCATCCCCCGTTGCCAATACCAGATCCAGTATGGCATTCCCCCTAGTGGGACTGTGTACCTCCTGTGTCAGGTGGAGGTCCTGTACACAGGTTAGAAACCTGCGTGAGCAGTGGGACTTTGCCGTCTGTGTCTTAGGTGTTTAAAAGTCCTACAGTGCTCATGGGTTGCCTGAACCCTTGGAGTAGCTAAAATTCACTAGGTGTTTCCTTTTTTTTGACCTAAAAAGTTCCTTAAGCACCTGAAGTTTTGCACATGCACATGCCCAGAATTTCCCTGACCAGAACAGCTAGCCACTTAATCCCATTTGGATCCAGGATGGGCACAGCTTGTCCAGAAGGCATATAAAGAGTACTCTTAACACACTGGCTAAGTACAGACAGTCAAAAAGCCCAAAGGCAGAATCATTTTAATCTTTGCAGGTTTCTCTAAACTGTGTAGATTGAACCAAAGATTAAATGAACTGATGTTCACTTTACAGTCAGGAAAGGCAGCCAGATGCCTGCATTGCTCCAGGCCAGAAGACAGGGGGAGCTAGAGCAGGTCTATCTTAAACCAGTCTGGGCCACTTGAAAACTGGTCTATGTGCACTGAATTTCTGTTTTGTTATAGATTTAAACTGGCTTCTGATCACTCATACCACTTTATGTATAATTTCTGCCCATAGCCATATTGACATGATCAGGGCCCTTTACACCACACAGCTATAGAGGTTTTCCTTTTAAAACATGGCTTGAGGGGGAGATGGAGATAATGCTGCCATTCACATTTTCTCTGAAGGGGTTCAAACAGGATGAGGGGAAAGAACGCTCATATCCAAGCTATCATATTACCTGCTGGATAGTCATTTTCCTGGAAAGTGAAAGATGCAACTTTAAAACCCACTGGGGATCTCTACATCCCTAGATATATGGTCCAATCACTAGGTTATTACATAAACGGTAGGTAACATGACCACCACTTCTTCTTCTAGCCATGTGTTAAAATGAAAACAGTAAGTGCTGTTCAGTTCTTTGAATGAATATCTAATATCTATTCCCTTCTTTCAAGGGAAGATTCTGAGCTCTGAATCCCAAGTAAACTAAACTATCTACCTGTAGCTCTAAGTCAAAGGAATAAGCTCTGGAGGAGGGCCTGGAGTCCAGCCATATCCCTGTACTTAGTGTTTCATACTGACTAACTTTAGGCAGCATCCTACATAGCAATTTGGGTTGGGGATCATCATTTTGAGGTGCCTAATTCTTCCTATTCACTGTAGAGAGAACAGAAACACTTAACTCTGGGTCTGAGTTCCACTACATCTGAAAGATAGGCACCATAATGCTGAACTAAATCTTCTGGCAGATCTAGCCCTAAAGCAAGAATATTAAACATATGACTCATGGGCTATATCTGGCCCATGGAACCATATGATCTCATTCAAGAGTTGCTGAACTGAACCCAAATGCTGGTCCCAGCCTGTGGGTTGCTAGATTTACCCTATGCACCAGTGCTGGCCCCAGTCTCATATGCTACGTGTAGCATGCAGTCTGGACCAAGCTCTGAACCTGGCACGGTTGTAGGGGGGCAGGGCAGTCTGGGGCATGTACTGCATGTGGTGCCCCCCATGGACTAGCTCTGCACATTGGCTCTGGGACCAGTGTGAATCAGGCTGTGACAGAACTGCAGGTGCTGCATAGGAGATCACTCCCAATCTGGTCCTCAGACCAGCCCAGTGAATCTCATCCAGCCTGTGGAGCCAGATATGTTTGACACCTCTGCCCTAAAAAAAATGAATGGCTGATACTAAGCCCGGCTTCCCCGTGGCACACACGAAGCATGGCATTAAATGTAAATATATTTGTGTGCTGATAGCATACTGAAAAGAAAAGCTGTAGCAGCTATGGAAAGTGTTTCCAGTTCAGGAAGTGAATACATGTTTTCCTCTTTATAAAAGAAACATTTCCCTTACAAGAACATTTAAAGGGAATGATGTTTATCCTACATGAGCAGAAAGCAGCAGGTCTGGCAGTTAGAGCTCTGGATTGGGACTTGCAAGTCTCTGTTCTTATTCTTAGCTCTGCCCATGGCCTACTGGCTGATTTGGGCAAATTATCTCCCTGTTACTCAGTTTCCCCCACTGCAAAATGGGAGTAGCAACATGGACCTCCTTTGCAAACACCTTGAGACTGCATGGCGAAAAACACTATATAGGAGCTAGTTACTATCATCAAGGTTGGTTTGAGTTTTTAAGGAAATTCAGAATGAGTCTGGTTTAATCTTCACCAAATTGCCCATCACTAATTAGCTTAAAGGACCCAGCAAAGGGATTTGGTTCTGTACTAATATTTAAATCTGTGCAATTCACCACCCTTATAATCACATGCCTGGTTCTAGCAAAATTGTTTGTATATACAGACCATCCTGTTGTTCCTCATCTCCTCTTTAAAAGGAAGATCACTTGTCATTGTAGGCTCACACCAAGCAGATACAAACCCACACTTGTTTATTTCAGCAGAAATATGCAAACAACGATTGATGTTCTGGCAAAAGTGATTTCTAATAAAGATGGTTTTCCACATCAAATGAATGTATTTGCAATACTGCTCTAGTCTCATTTTATGGATATTGGGCACTAATTGAAAACACCAGAATTGAGGGATAGTTCCTGATACCTTTATTTCTACTGACAAGTGCCTTATTCCACAAATGGTGCCATGAATTTCAATAGGACTTCTTGCACAGGTCTACGCGCACATTTTCTACATGTTGCAGACACAGTCCCAGCCTGCCTGCTGGCCTGGACGGTAGCCCCAGCACAGGCTTCTAAGGGCACCTGACTCCTGGGCAGGCAGCAAGGTGTCCCACCCCTGCAGGGTGGCATTGCCCGGCCAGCAAACCCACCCTGAGGGAGAGGTGCAGGGGAGATGCTAGCAAGGGCTCTGCACAAACTATGATGCCTCCTTCCCCTGCAGGGAGTGACAGGGGGGCCTGTCCCTTATGCTTTCACAGAAGCCCCCGTGCCTCCTCCCCCTCTGCTGACTTACTGAACACCGACAGGGATCACTGCTGCCTGAACTGCCACTCCAGCTCCAGTGTCTGTGCTATCAGAAAAGCACCTGCTGCTTCTTTGTCTTGGCAGCACCCAGCATCCAGATGATCCCTGGCAGGAGCATGGGGCTCCACAGACTCAGCTCCAGCCTGCTCACTCACATCATTAAGGTGCCTTACGGCAGCTACACATAGGTTAAGGCACCTTAACTAATTGCACCTAAATATGATACCTGCTTTAAGCAGGTATTACATTTAGGCACAATTAGCCGAAAATCACCATTTTTAAGGCACACTGTTGAGGCACATTAAATCACATTTTTAAGGCACATGTAGACCCATGGCCTTAAAGTGCCTTAAAAATGGCTAATTCGCCTTAAATAACCACTCGTAGATGTGTCCCTTGTGACATAAGATACTGTGCATCTACATGTGCACTTTAATGCACATTAGCCTATTTTAATGTGCATTAAAGCATCACAAAAAAACATACTCTTTAACTATGCACATTAAAATAGGCTGATGCACATTTTTCTAATACCTCAAAATGGAGGTACTAGATTTAATGTGCATTAGTTAAAGTGCGTTAATTAACCAAGTAGAAGTGTCCAGCATTAATCAGAATATTTCAAAATAGGCATTAACAGCATCATTTTTGATCCAGTGCATACATTCCACAGGAATAATTAGATGTATTGAAAATACGGAGCCAGTATGCATCATTTGGATGATAAAAGTTATCTATCTTCAAGAACTACTTCAAGAGCTACACCTCTTGCACACAGAATTTCCAGCTAGTGTTTTATTCATATAGCAGGGATGCTCAACTATTTGTACTTAGAAAGATCACTACTGAAAAGCTAAACTCAGGATTTTTCCCCACTGCATTCCATGGTATTTGCAAACAAGATGTACCACTGTTACAAAACTTGATAATCTGAAAAAAATGGTATATAGCATCATACTTGTCCTGAGCAACATATATTTCATTATTTTATGTGACATTTGAATAATAATTGGGAGAGAAATGGGATAATTTAATATGACTCAGAAGAAATGTCTTGATAATGAACTAATAACAGATTTTTACAGTCCATCAGGAATTGCACTGCCAGATTTATTTCACATGGGTTTTTTAATGTACAACTTGTTTTAAACAAGTATAATCACTCTAATCTGAATTTGAATGAGTTTACAGAGCCAAGGGGGTGGTGGGGGGGCAGGAAATCTAGAGAACACAATAAAGGTATAATCTAAAGACCATTAAAAGACTCCTAATGGATTCACTGGTATTTGAATCAAACCCTCATGCATTACAAAAATGTGGGTTATTAGATTTTTTATTTTGAAATTTTTGGTTGAGAAGACTACTTAGGATACCAGCAGAAGTGATGCAGTCACCATGTCTGGCAGTGTTCAAGAGGAGGCTGGGCAAGCACCTTGTTGAGCTCATTTGAGCCCAATTACCTCCTGCCCATGACTGAGGACCAGACTTGATGATCTTACAGGTCCCTTCCAGTCCTTCTATTCTATGATTCTAAGTAAGCACCTGAAAGTGTCAATTTAGAGTTAAAAAACTGGTCAATATATTAATTATTGATTAGTTATTTTGGTTATTGTTAACATAATTATCTTGTTGGTTTGCTTAATTGACATCTTTTAACGGGGCATAATTTTAAAAAATTCTTAAATGATTTAGGTACATGAAAAAGTGGCCAGATTTGTAAAGATCTGCAGGCATCTGACTAAAAACACAAGCTCATCCCATTAGGAATTCTTAAAAAGCCTACTTGGCACTTTAGGCTGTACTAGGTGCATCTACACAAGACGTTATGTTGCCAAAGCAATGAGCTGCATGACACTGACACTACTGCACAGTAGCAACCAGATACTGCACAGTAGCCCATTGCTACTGCACAGTAGCAGGCAAAAAAACCCATGCAGCAACAGGACCGTGCAGTAGCTTCAGTTACCATGCAGTCATTTAGTACTTGCTTAAGCCACAGACAGCAACCTAACTTGGATCAATAAAGATAGTGTGTGTGTGTGTGTGTGTGTGTATACACACACACACACACACACACATGCACAAGTACTAATGCAAGTACTAAATGACTGTGCAGTAACAACTACATAGTTGGCTGCTTGTGCAGATGTGGCCACTGGCTCCATGCTCTTGAGATCCATATCTGGTGTGCTGGCCCGCAGTGGCTATGGAATGCCCCAGAGTACTCTCTTGAACTCCATCCCAGATTTAGAGCATTTAGAAAGAGGGGAGCAGGTGGTTGGAGCTTATTTTTCAGTAGGACCTTCAAAAGCAGACACTGTAGACCAGTTGTTCCCAACTTTTGTTTGCTGTGACCCTAAATTGCCCATCAACAGGACCTCCTGACTTAGCACTGTGTGGGTTCCTGGGAGCAGAGTGTGGTGGCAGCCCAGGGGCAGGGGAGCTGTCATTGCCCGCTTTGGTGTGGTGGCCTCGCCCCGCCCACCTGCCTGCTGCTCCCAGGCCACATGCACGAGTGTGCATGTGCATGGGTGTGCAAGTCCTTCGTGACCCAACTGAGGACCCCCTATGACCCTGATCTGGGTCATGCCTCAAGGTTGGGAACCAATACTGTAGACCTGCCCTATGTGCATACTTTCATAGATTCATAGATGCTAGGGTCGGAAGGGACCTCAATTGATCATCGAGTCTGAGCCCCTGCCAGTGGCAGCAAAAAGTGCTGGGGTCATGTGACCCCAGCCAGGTGCTTGTCAAGTCTCTTCTTAAAGACCCCCAAAGTAAGGAGAGCACCACCTCCCTTGGAAGCCCATTCCAGATTCTGGCAATCCTAACTGTGAAGTTCTTTTTGATGTCCAACTTAATCTACTCCCTAACAGCTTCTGGCCATTGTTTCTGGTTATTCCAAGGGATGCTGTGGTAAACAGAGCATCTCCTATTCCCTGCTGCCCTCCCCTCCCTTCCCCCCACCACCCGGTGAATTTGTATACTGCCACAAGATCCCCCCTCAGCCTTCTCTTGTGGAGGCTGAAAAGGTCCAGATCCCTCAGCCTTTCCTCATAGGGCCTTCCCTGTGGGCTTAAATACTTTTCAAATCAGTACTAGATATCTTAGGTATTAATATCCAGAATGTAATGCAAAACACTGTCCATTCCCAATAAACACTGCACAGACACATGGAAAGTAGGGAGGAAGCACTTAGATAATGTCATACTAACCATTATAAATTAAATGGCGGGAATAAGGGACGTGAGGTTACATGATTTTTAGAAGATGGAAAAATTATAGGCACAATTGTTTTGTACCCACAACTTATGTTTGGCGTATTCAGCTTATGCACATATTTTGACAATTTATCTGTAGAACTTGGATAGCTGTGGTAATATTAGAGTAAAGTTCAAAATACAAAGCTTTCTTTTGAAGTTTAGATTCCACAGGAATTCGGTTAGAAAGTAATAAAGTTATCTTGATATCCAGCCCCCTCAAGCTTGTAATGAGATGTTTACCTAAGTAAGGACAACAAGATTGGGCCTCTAATATTGGAAATTTTATCTACATTATTTAACATGTGAGATGTGCAATTTTATGGGTATTATGGAATACCATACTGAGTAAAATCTAGTCACTCAAACAGGTCAGCTTCTGTGTTAGATTCCAGGAAAAGTTCTTTTCAAGATACCAAAGTATATGAAGCTTTCAGTTCAAGTGGATCAATGCCTCTGTTTTGTAGATATAAAATACAGTATATTTATCAATCTTAGTTCTTTAAATTAAACATCATTATAGGAAACAAGATAAGGATTCTCTGCTACCCCATCTGCCACCCCACAGGCTCTTCACAGCTCTAGCTACCTGTCATGGCAGGTTTACACCTTTTAGCCCATCCTGGTCCCTTTCACCAGCATGGGCCTGTCGAGGTCCCTGGAGTCAATGTACTGGCCATCATCTCCCTCATTCATGGGTCCACTCTCTCAGGCCCTTTCATGCATCTCTCCTCCTCTCTCTACAAGGTTCAAAGCCCTACCAAGATTGTTCCAGCCCTATTTTCTGAGTCACCCAGGCCTTGATGCACTGCCCCTCACTCTGTATTACTCCCAGCTGTCACTAGGCCTTTTATGCACACCCCTCCTACCTCTGGGCAGACATGCCCCCTTACTAGGCCTCTTCTATACGTCACTCCTCCTTCTGGGCAGCTCTGTCCTCACTCTGGAGCCCAATCATTCTGTCCCCTTCTCATCTTGGGCCTTATTCTCCCAGGCCGGGCTTCCTTCTAGGCTTCTGTGTCCTCGGCCCCTTTCTCTCAGGGCTAGCCTGGCTTTTCTCAGCCCCTGCATATTCATCCCTCTTATTTCCAGGCTGGTCTGGTCTCTCAAGTGTCACTTCCCACTTTCTTCCCAGGGCTGGCCTGGCTTCTCCTGGGGCCCCTATGCAGACCACCCCCTTACCTTCAGGGCTACACTGGTCTCTCACCAGAAAATTCCTCAGCCCCTTTCAGGGCTGTGGACTCCACACTGGGTCCCTACAAACCTCCTCCATCCCCATAGTTCCTACCTTACATCTCCAGTTGTTTCAGATGGCCTCCTGGAGATGCAATCTTCAGGCTGGGGTGGTACTGAACCTTCAGCTCCCCAGATGTTACTGCCATCTTGGGCTTAGGGTCTAGGTGTATGCCCTGTCTCATCTGAGCCCTCCTCCAGTCAGGCACTCTCCCTGCAGTCATGTGGTCCTCCTGATCAGCTTCACTTGTCAGACCATGGGTCTGCTGGCTCCCTGATTAGCCTTGACTCCATCTGCCAGTGGCTCTGCAGCCTGCCTGATGCCTTAAAGTTGCAGGCATGTCAAGTGCCCTATCACAGACAGCAGCCTAACTTGGATCAATAAAGATATTGTGTAATAAAGGATCGATAAAGATTTTATATACACACACACACATGCATATAAATGTAAGATGTACAGATACTTCATATATATATTGTCAAGTATACTGTAGAATACTTGCTACAAGCTGTTACATCATTACATGCTACAAGCTGTTACTGATTTTTAGACAATTGTGAGTGGGCATGTATGATTAATATAGGAAGTGACTAATTGCCATTACACTTTATTGCGATAACAAAAGTTTCCCTCTAAAAACTAGCTATAGTCCCATTGTGGTGGCACAGGTAGCCCACACAAGCCCAAACCTTTAGCCTCCCTTCAGATTTGGGATGGAAGGGACCAGGATCACTGGGGATACTCCCAATTTACCAGGAAAGGAGCGCAGGCTGGAGCTATGCACTGCGCAGCTGTGCTGCTTTTTAAGCTCCCTTTCAGTCCAAGTAGGCAGTGCACAGCTGATGACATCAGCCTAGAGCACCACCACAGTAATTTTAAAAGGCACTGAGCGTGCCAGGGGAAGAGAGGAGGGGAGAACCTGCTCCAGGCAACTAGAGCCTGGTTGCAGGGACAAGGCAGCAGCAATAGAGCTGCTGGAGAGGGGAGAACCCTGGCTGGGGTTGAACTAGAATAGAGCAGGGAGAGGAGGAGATTAAAGTCCCATGGGGTGTGGGTTGGTGTGTTCGCCCAAGATGGAGGGACCACGAAACTTTTGTTAAAAAGAAAAAGGAAGGGGAAAAGATATAGTAGAATAGGCAGTCAAGTGAGCCTCTGAATTCTGCTCCTGAGGCCTAGAGGTAACCTGGGAGAAGTGGATATATTGAAAGAGCAACAAGTGGACCTGGATTGAAGCCTGAAGGCCATAGCAGCTATCAAGCATCATAAATCATCATCAACGGTGGTTGGCAAGCGGATGGGATATAGGGGAGGTGGAGCCCCACTTCAGCCTCAGCAGTACTATGAGTAACCTTGGGCGGGAGCCTAACCAAGGTCACAGTGAACCCCTCCTTTAGTGTAACATCAAGGCATGGCAGATGAGTTGAGGAATGGGTCCCACCCAGGAGGTTAGATAGCCATCCACAAATCTGGCAGATGTGCGACACCTAGGCTTGCATGTTTATCTAGTCCATGGCAGATATTGGCAAGTATGGATTCACTACAGAATGTCATCTAACTATTTATTTTCACAAACTATGAAGAAGAAAAAATAAAATATCAACTTGTTTTGTGTTCCTGGGCTGCAATATAAATCAATTTGCATCAACTCCACATTTAAGCTTAATTGTCATTATATTGCCCACAGTTGACTCCAGTCCTTTAATAACTCTGCACAGAAAATGACTTTCTTAGCAACATTCAATTTTTTGTTTACTATTTTTTAAAGTAAATAGTGAGACTATGTTGTGGCCCTGCAGGGCCATAAGATATCAGTATTTAAAGCTGGGATATTATCTGTTATACAAGAACTGTGTTTTGCCCAAACTGCATCTTCCCCATCGTGGGCTTTAGGCATTGTTAACATAGGCAAAAGAACAGTAGATCTTTAGCTAGCAAGTTGATTTTGTAATTAAATGATGGCTATCAGAAGCTGCTCAGAGCTTCACAATTTTGGAAAAGATTCCATGAGTGTCAAACTGATGGACAGATGGTTGCAAAGTGTCCAAAAAGCATGTAATAACATATATTTCTAAATAGATTGGAAATATCCATGTTTTTCCCACTTCCAAAAACATTTTGTGATGTGTGTGTGCGTGTGTACTGGACATTTGAATATATTTTTATTTTTTTCACACACCGCTTCACAAAAATCAAATATTGAGGTGGCTTAGCTAACAGCAAAAATTTAATGACAAAAGAGTATGACTTCTAAGCTCAGCATTACATTTCCCATTCTCAAAAGTTAATGATGTGGAAAATTAAAAGAAATGATATTCCAAGAACCAAAGTGCCTTGTCTAGATCTAAGATTCTTTTGGCCAGAGTTTATCACAATCCTGACTTAAGTTTCTTTCAATTGCAAAAGGGTTAAAGCAAAGTATAAATTATCTGATGAGGAGTTGGGTCTGGGGCTGTTTTGTTCATCTGTGAAAATGTACAGAATGGTTATTGCATTTTATTTTATTAGAATAATTTACCTAATGAAATATGGGAGAAATATGGGTCAGGAAGCTGATGCCATTTTTATTATATTCTGAGCTAGCAGTAATAAGTATCTTTACTAATGGCAAGATAACACAAAATAAACCAAGAGCCAGCTAAAGATTACAAAATTCAGGGTGATTTTTTTTGCCTTCTCATTTGAAACTACATATCACATATGCTTAGAGTTAGCAGCAATCACAATCAGAACTGGACATTTACAGTAGCATATTTAGGCCATGGTGTTACAAAATTTTCACAAGCAGGCCCTTAAATTCACGTAGACAACAAAGGAGGCCATTAGGAATCTGTGAGAGCATGGGGCTTTCTATACTCAGTCACGTGTAGAATCAAAGGCTCCTTAATTGCAAGCATGGGATGAACAAATGTACATTCTTTATCACCATTGATCAACTGGCTGATTTAAAGTAACAAAATCATAGAAAAAAATTAGGGCTGGAAGGGACCTCAGGAGGTCATCTAGTCCAATCCTCTGCTCAAAACAGGACCATCCCCAACCAGATCATTCCAGCCAGGGTTTTGTTAAGCTGGGCCATAAAAACCTCCAAGGATGGAGATTCTACCTCCCTCCTAGTGAGAAAGTTTTTCCTAATATCCAACTTAAACCTCCCTTGCTGCAACTTCAGACCATTGCTCCTTGTCCTGTCATCTATCATCACTGAGAACAGTCTAGCTCCATCCTCTTTGGAACCCCTCTTCAGGTAGTTAAAGGCTTCTATCAAATCCCCTCTCAGTCTTCTCTTCTGCAGACTAAACAAACCCAGTTCCCTCAGCCTCTCCTCATAAGTCATGTGCCCCAGCCCTTGAATCATTTTTTCTTGTTCTTGGACTCTCTCCAACTTGTCCACATCCTTTCTATAGTGGGGGGTTCAAAACTGAACACAGTACTCCAGATATGGCCTCACAAGTGCAGAATAAAGGAGAATAATTACTTTCCTCGATCTGCTGGAAACACTCCTACTAATGCAGCCCAGTATGCCATTAGCCTTCTTGGCAACAAGGGCACACTTCTGACTCATATTCATCTTATTGTCCACTGTAACCCCCAGGTCCTTTTCTGCAGAGCTTCTGCTTAGCCAGTCAACCCCCAGGCTGTAGCATTGCATGGGATTCTCCTGTCCTAAGTGCAGGATTTTGCATTTGTCCTTGTTGAACCTTATGCAATTTCTTTAGGCCCAATTCTCCAATTTGTCTAGGTCACTCTAAATCCTAGCCCTACCCTCCAATGTATGTATTAGAGATAACTTTGTCAACAAAGGATTTTTCTTCATTCTTTTTCTGGCAGTTTTCTTCCCTAAAAGAACTGAAGAAGGCAAATGTCCTAGAATATGACAGAAAGTCCATTGAAATCAGTGGAACAACTCCCACTGACTTTTATGGACTTATGAGCTTGATGCAAAAGTCATGGAAGAGACTAAACACAAGAGGGTGTATTTGATGAGCAGAGGGACTGTTGCATATCAGCAGATTAAATGCTCTGTTTGCAGATTTAGAAGTAAAATAATCTTCCTGAAGAGGGGAAAAAAAATCTCATATTTTAAAATACATGAATACTATCACATGAATACTAAGAGGACAAATCTTTTGACACAACTTATACTATTTAAAGTTATAATTAAAGTAGTTAACAGCACTAAAAAAATCCCTCTTTCAACCAAAGGAATACATTTATCAGAATAATGATACAACCCCCCCCCCCCAAAAAATCAGGTTTACCACCTAAAAAAAAAATAAACCCCCCCCCCCCCCCCCAAAAGATCAGTTTTACAAGTCAGTTACATGACATGTAATTCAAAATATCCATCTCCTTCTTCTACCTACAATAAGGATGTTGTATTACAAATCACATTTCTACCCACATACCATCACTAATAAGTCAATATTTTGCAAAAGATACTACAAATTTATCAGTTACCTCCTGAACAATTGTAAAACAATTTATTTTAAAGTTCTTTTAGGGTCAGCTATGTCAAGTAGTATCTTCTTTCACAAAAGTCCTAATGATTTCACTGGCAGCCCTCACAGAGTAAAGAGGAGTACATAGTGACAGTGGCTAAGTACAGACAGTCAAAAAGCCCAAGGCTGAATCGAATGAATCTTTGCAGGTTAGTATAAACTGAGTAGATTAAACTGATGAGCAAGTGAACAGACACTCACTTTTGATTCTGGAAATGCAGCCACATGTCTGCAGTGGCTCAGGCCAGAAGCCGGGGGGCACTACAGTACACCTTCTTGCTTGGCTGGAGTGGACAGCTTGGAACAAGGCTATCCCACCCACCCTCCAGGAGCGGGGGGTGGTTCAGGGAAGGTGCAAACCATCCTGGGATGCTGGGGGACTGAGAGTTAACTTGAATCTGGAGGGGACCTGGGAAAAATGTCAATAAGCTGATTTAACTTAAATCAGTTAAGTCTGATACTACATCCATCCAGGTTTCTTTTAAACCAGTTTCGGCCATTTTGAAAGCAGTTTATGTGCACTGAACTTCTCTTGTGTTACAGATCTGAATAAGTTTGCAATCACTTATACCAGTTTATGTGAAATTTCTGTCCATAGCCAGTATGTCAATTTAACCTTAACAGCTATAATACACAAAATAGTGATGCATCAGCTTTTGGGTTTTATACTGATTTTCATCACTAAAGAACCTAAATACTTCATATGTAATGGCAAAATCACCAGTGGACCTCATGTCATCTTTGGTCCCTTCCTTCTTTCAGAGTTTGAATCTTCTAAGAAATAGGAGTTTGCTTTATTGAGTCTTTTTGCATGGTTTTAGAGATTGAAAGGGGTGTCAATGCTGTGTACGTCATTGTAACAACAACAATAACGATGATGACAGCAGGATAAATGACACCTTTGCACTTCTCTTAGGCTCTTCTTTGCCATCTCAGTACCTTTCTCTCCTCAGCTGTGCTCTTTAGTGGAAAGGCCACTGAAGCAATAAGGCTTCTAATGGAAATGATGACAGAACCATAACAAAGTGCTTTGTGACTGCTGAATGACCTTACTAATGTGTATTTAGATACCTAATTTATTTGCTATTTGGGATTCCCCAAGCGCTAATCACAACTGCTATGTAGGGACTGCATTACATAGTCTCCTACCTAACTGTAAAGAGTCCTTTAAGACCCTTTGGGTTTCTGTTCTGTGTTCTGTTCCTCCCTTATACTGGCTTGTGCCTACTAGAGCATTCTTTTCCTGAAATTAAGGTCAGGCAGGATCATAGCGATAATGTAATCTGAACTACATAAAATAGGCCATATATTTTCACAGAGCATAACCTGCAACAAGTCCATATGTATTTTAGGCTTAGTTCTTCAAACTACTCTGTGCACAAAGAGGATAAGAGTGTTTAAGGAGTCTGTGAAGATGGAAGAGAGCATATTTCATAGTGATCGTAGTTTTCACAAGATTATAGTAAGACATAGGAACTGGCAACTGTGACATCCCACTTACAACCATTCACCCTGCATAGCCTGAAGATTAGGATGCATGTCTAGCACCCCCAAGTCATCCAAGGAAAACAGTACACTGCCATGAGAAGCTGATGGTGGATTGTGGATGTTAGGAATGTATCTTGCAAGATATGTCTTAGAGTAGACCATCTACACCTTCCCCATTGAACCTCCTCTTTCTAGCTGGACTTCCCCGACAGTATACATGGAAAAGTGCTAACTATTCTCCATTTTGTGCCAATCAATAGAAGATTTAGTGAATTGTATTTATCAGAAGTGATACAGCCTTCTTGTTAACTGTTTGCTTAATAATTATATGCATTGTTTTTATAACGAAGACTTCTTTTTGCATCTTCTATTTGATATTACTTTATAGAAGAAAACACTTTGAAAGCAATTACCTAGCAAACATGTTCTTCATAGCTTTTGACTTCTACTCTTCAGTACCAGACACTGTTAAAAAAAACAAACAAAAAAACCCCAAAGGAAATGAAGAACACAAAAAGTATCATTAAGAAATCATATCCTGTTTTTAAAGAGAGGCTGAATATAGACATAGTGTAGACAATTTTAAATTTATCATGAAAGCATCCTCTCTATCTTTTGGGGAATGTAAAGTATTTTAAGACAAATTAACATTGATTTATTTAACTGAAAACCCAAGACAGAAAGTTATTTTATCACAGCTGTTAACTCATCCTGAACACATGATGGCATACATGCTATTCTCTTACCTATACAGCATATTGGGCCTGCTCCAACACTTGAGGAATACAATGGGACTTTTCCCACTGATTTCTGTAAAAGCTAGATCATGGCCATAATGTGCATGCAGAAGGGGAAATGAAGACAAATCATGGGTTCCTGCGCAAATCTTAAGGAAACAGGTCTTGCACATAGGACATATGCAGAGTTGGGATGGACAGAATCGTCACATGATTCTGCAGCAGGATAAAGGACACCTTTGCACTTCTCTTAGGCTTTTCTTTCCCATCCCAGTACCTTTTTCTCCTCAGCTGTGTTCTTTAGTGGAAGGGCCACTGTATCAAACAGCTTGAACTGCCTCTATGTACCTACCGCTGTATGGCTTTTAAGCATCAGAGCTAAACCACAACTCTGGCATTTGGTTACCTCTATATCTACACAAGTGTTTCTACAGGTGCATACAAAATATAGTGTATCTACACTTACTCTTTCTTTTAATTTACCTCTCTGATAGGTTTCAAAGGTAACTCCTAGAGGCAAAAGTTCTAACATATCTATTAGGCCCGTATGAAGCGGCAAGTATTCACTTTGGATTTAGCCGATTCGGAGGACAGTGATTCAATTTAGAGATTCAAATCACTGTCCCGATTTGATTCAGCCATATCAGATCTGAAAGATCTGGTGCTGCTTTGGCGCCACTTCAGAGATTTGCCCATAGACTACACAGGCAGCTGACACAGCTGCCTCCAGCTGATAAGTCTGCTGAGGCAAGGGGAGAGGGAAGGATTGGGGCTGGGGCTGGGGCAAGCTGCCCAGCCGGGGCATGGGGGCGCATTACTCAGGGATGGGGGCAGATGCAGGCGCAGCTGCACTCGGAGTGGGGACTCCACCCTGCTACTGCATGCCCAGCTGGGGCAGGCGAGATGCAGGTGCAGCTCACTCCAGGCAGAAGGGATAAGTGGCAACATGGCAGAGACCCCACTCCCAGCATTGTGCACCCAAATCCCATGGTCCTCTGCACCGGCTGAGCAAGTGGCAGCAGGCAGAGTCCCTGCTCCCAGTGCTGATGCGGGTGTGACAGTGCTGGGGGTGAGGGTTATACCTTGCTGCCGGGGCAGGCGAGATGCAGGTGCAGCTCACTCCAGGCAGAAGGGATAAGTGGCAACATGGCAGAGACCCCACTCCCAGCATTGTGCACCCAAATCCCATGGTCCTCTGCACCGGCTGAGCAAGTGGCAGCAGGCAGAGTCCCTGCTCCCAGTGCTGATGCGGGTGTGACAGTGCTGGGGGTGAGGGTTATACCTTGCTGCCGCTTGCCCCGCCCCCACTCTAAGCACTGCCATATCCTCATCCTGTGCCTGCATCCTGCACTCCCCGCCCCCCCTCAAAGTCCCGCATCCCCCGCTCTGGCTGGGCAGCTTGTTCCAGCCCCAATCCCTCCCTCCCCACCACCCCAACCCCAGCAGACTTACCAGCTGGCAGCAGCTGTGTCAGCTGCCTGTTTAATTTATGGCCGAATCGCCAAATCTTTTCGGAATCGATTCGAATGCTTGGAATCAATTCAGAGCTTTTAATTGGTCTCCCAATTCAATTTGGATTTGGAGATTCAGTCCCCAAATCAGGCCAAATCTCCTCTGAATCAAATTGTCTACTGAAGCTTCACATAGCCCTAATATTTATAGTCTTTGTACGCTTAGGGTTGGATCATAGGTAGCAGTCAATGGGTTAAGTTGGCTCCAAAATATTACTTCCAAAAGATTTTACATGCACACACACAAGCTATTTAAAAATATAATTGCTATTTAAAAATAGTGCAATTTGAAAGAAAAAATATTGTAAAAGATGTTATATTGACAGTGTATTTCTTCCAAAAGCTCTGCAGATACAATATGACTTTAATGGTACAGTTGCTATTTTTTTCTTCTAAGCAATCATGATCTCAGTGGAAGTGACACTAAGAGATGCTCCCACTGAAATTGTATCTCTGGAGATAGAGATTTAATGGAACCAATTCAATTTACCTTTGACACAATGAAAACACTATTAAAAAGAAACTCAAGTGTATGCATAATAGTAGCTGCTTGTCAAACGTAAAACCCTCAGTGTTTACAATTTTAAAGAAAGGGGGGAAAATGCATATGATAACATTTATCATTGACATTGTATTCCTTCCCAAAGCCCTGCAGATACAATATGATTTTAATGGCACAGTTGCTATTTTTCTCTCATCTGAGCTAACATGATCTCAATGGAAGTGACACTAAGAGATACTCCCACTGAAATTGTATCTCTAGAGACAGAAATTTAATGGAACCAATTTAATTTACCTTTGACACAATGAAAACACTATTAATAGTAACTCAAGGATATACACAATAGTAGATTCTTTTCAAATGTAAAAATCCTCAGTGTTTTAGTCTTCAAAATAAGCAAAGGTATTAGCACCATCAACATGTTAATTTTTAACAGGCTTGCAAAGGTTCAAATAATTTTCATAAACCTAGCAGAACTTGATTCAGATTCTAGTCTTCATGACAATGTTGGTGTATGGCAGTATAGACTTCATCCATCAAAGGTTTTTTGATTATCACTACCTCCATTGTGGAGGCACATATAGGGCACAGAAGACACTCAGCAAATTCCAAAGTACAGGAAATGATGCATGGTCCCTGAGAGGAAGAAATTAGCTACCTCATACCTAATAAAGGAGTCCCTCATCAAGGATATAACCCATGATCTCAGGCCCACATACCTGGAGTGATTGCCTGCTCTTAATGTAAAAGTAGTTTTGGTAAAAGAAGGAAAGATGAAAAGTACAGGTCTGCTCAGTGGATCATGTTAAATGCAAATGAAATGTTCTGAATGTTTAGCTCCAAGCTGGTAATATATTATATATGGCACCTGTGCAGATGGAAATTGTATCTGATTCATAACAAGGCCAGTTCTGAACAGACCTTCACTGAGAGAACAAAAAAGTTTCTTGTATGTCCATATTACTATTTCTGATGACATATTTCAAATTTCCATTCCAGATCTTTGGGGGACAGAACCTTTAAAAGAAGGTAGAGAAAATGAACAAAGATTGCCGTAAAAAACAATTTCCTCTAAACTTAACCTCAAACTGGAATCATTTGTTGAAGCTTAAAGCCCAATGCTGAGTGTAAGCATAGGCAATCTCAATTACAATTTGGCAGTTATAAGCAACTGAAAATCTGGAGATAACTTTAGGAAATAGTAGTTTTGCATAGCCATGCAAAAATTAAACTTGTCTTTTGCATGGGGGGGGGGGTTGTTTTGTTTGTTTTTTACTTACTTAACATGCAGAATCTGTGTAAAGTTCCCAAATTTTTCATCTACAGCATCTGCTGTGAACATCTACACTTGGCAACTTTTCACCAGACTCTTTCAATCTGCCTTTATTATGTACATGTCATTAAGCTGTGTTACAATTTTGATGGTATAATGAAAGACAAGAACATGTGACACACAAAAAAATTAAGATCTGATATGCTCAATAAATTTATATTTTACTTTCCTTTCAGATTGTAAACTCATTCAGTGACTAACAAATTTTAAAAAATGCAAATTCGTAAACATGATTATTACACCAGTCAAGCAGATTTAGAAAGTTAAGTTTTTACTCCATTGTGAAATCAATGGGGATTTTGCCTTTACTTTACTGGGGATCTGGATTTCCAGCAAGGGCCATAATCTGCATTTTCTTTGCTGTTGGCTGAGGATAATAATGAAGATCTTTCAGTAGCACCTATTTGGATAGTTAAGACCCAGACACAGGGAGTCCTGCTCAGAGGTTCCCTAAAATCTTGGCTGCTCTTAATTATGCAGGACTATTCCCAGCCCTGAAAAACTTGCTACAGGCAGGAAGAGCTAGAACACTATTTCCTGACCCCAGCTCCACAGGCAGGAGTGCTTCCATGAGACACCCATTTTATCAGGGATAGTTGGTTAGATCAGCTTTTAAAGTCATGAACAGCACACATTCAGAGCCATTTTTTCAGAGGCCTCAAACTGGCCTCTCTTTTTACCTGCAGATTGTCATGTCCAAGATTTTAGACATCATTTTGCTTTGTTCCCAAAATAACATTTGCTTGTGCAAATCAAGAAGTAAGATCCTTGTCTGAACTGTGTACTCAAAAATGGTGGAGGATGTCAGTACTTTGAATTCTACAAAGAACCTGCTTTATGTTCTCATCTATAAAGCATAACTGGATAGTTAGTTCTGTTTCAGAGCAAAGAGATAATACAAGAAGCATCTGCATAAAGATATGAGGTCATTAGTACACTTCTTTGTTCACTCCTAATCTTTTAATTCGCTTTCTTTTACAATGTTTTGTAATTTATTAGCAAGCATTTTTTAAATGGTCTTAGAGGTGCTGTGTAATCAATTGGTAGCCAAAAAGAATAAGCCTTGTGAAAAGGATTTTATTTATGAACATAGGTTTTAAATATTTTTCTATTTTCCCCTAGTTATTTACATTACTAAACACAAAAATGTACACATATTTAACAAATAATGTGCACTTAAGTGTGGGTGTGCATAAAAGAGTACAAGTGTGTATATACAATTACACACACACACACACACACACACACGCGCGTAGGTATTCCTTTAATGGAAAACAATATCAAGGTAAAAGGAAAGCAAAACATTACCAAAATTATGTTCATATATATAAATAAAAATTCATGCAACTTATACATTGAAATGCATACATGCACACATACAGAATTATTCTAAAGTTATATATCAGCACTAAAATATACACAAATAATAGAAAAAACACAACCTGGTAGGTAAACTTGTGTCCAAAGCAAAGTTACAGATCTATACACCCCACCTTTGCACACCTCAGCATCAAAAATTTGGAACCATTTTTTGCAGTAAGCTCCTATTTTTTATAACAATTCAGAAGCCTGACTTGGAACAACCCCAAACATTAGGGGAATTTAGGGGAAACAACTCAGATTGTTTCCCCTAAATGTAGCAGCTCAAGTTTAGCTCTAATTATGGGGCAATCTCCTTCACAATCTCAATGCCACATTATAACTAACACTTCTTCATTGAAATAGCTCATGCTGAGATTTTTTTTTCCTGAAGGCGTTAACTTTGCCCAGAGAAGCCAAACTGTAGCTGTATGTCAGCAGCCAAGGGATGCTACATCTCTTAAGCAATTCATGCTCTGCTGCTTGTCTTATTTGTGTGCTGTTCTACCCTACAATATAGTTAGGAGTTTCATCTCAGGGAAAAGATCTGAAACCACATTATTCACATGCATGTGAAAACAAAAGCCACAGAAAAAAACAAGGTAGTGAACCTTGGCCAGTGGCCTTAATAATCTTTGGTGGAATCTAATTCCCTTTGTTTCTTTTTCATATTTTTTCTTCCTCCAAGTTCTCTGATTCTTATTCTATTTTCTACCCTCTCTCCTCTTTCTCTCTCTGTGGTACAGTTATGAACACAAACACAAATACAGACAATTCTCTATAAGGTGTCCTACATTTACTGGTGGGCAAGCAGAATACTGCAAACAGGTAGTTCATTGGCTTTGGAAACACAGTTCATCCCTCTGATAAAGCAACTGTCCAACACAATACAGTAATAGGAAGAGAGGAAAATCAGAGACTCTCACAATGAACATTTGTCCTGCAAATGCAAATGAGCCACACAAATGTTTGTCTTGCAGATGGAAGCGTCTTTCATATCAATGATATGGGACAAATTAAAGGCACAATGATTAGGGGTACATTTTACACTTTGCAGCTTTTGAATTTGGAGTAGCGTATTCATTTTTTGGAGAAATTAACCTGACGGTTATTGAACACATACTATTGAAATACATTGCACTATACAGTAGGGGTGTGCAAAGCTTCGGTCCTCAATTCAATTCAGCAGAGATTCAACCGATTCGGTGGCCGAATCTCCAAATCCAATTTGAATCAGAGGACCCTTAAATCTGTCCAAATCGAATTGGAACCCTTTGAATCAATTCAGAGAGATTCAATAAGATTCAGAGATTTGGACGTAGACACAGCTTTAAATGTTTTTTATACATACCTCTAAGTAGCAAGGGCTTGTGAGTGCTGCAATGCTGGGGTGCATGGAGTGTACCACAAAAGCATGGAGGGCTCCCCAGCACACTTGGCAGCAGACCCAGAAGCGGACCAGAAGCACTTCTGGTCTGCTTCCGGGTCCACCATGGAACATGCAGGTTACTGGTGCCTCCTGGGCCTGGGGCGGGCACCTGGGGTCCCCCTGCAGCCAAACGTGCTCCCCGGTGGACCCAGAAGTGGACCAGAAGTACTTCCGGTCCACTTCTGGGTTTGCTGCTGAGCACCTGGAGGGCCCCCTGCACTCCTGTGGGACACTCCATGCACACCAGCATCACAGCGATCGCAAGCCATGCCTACTACCTCAAGGTAGGTTGAAAAAACTTTTAAAGCTGTGTCTATGTCCGAATCGCTGATTCTCTGAATCAGCATCGAATCTTCATATTCAGCCAAATCAAATCAGGAACAGAGATCCAAATCAATTAATTGAATCACTGTCCCCTATTCAGGCTGAATCCATATCTGAATCAAGTAGGGCCCGCTTCGCACACCCCTACTGTACAGGTAAAGAAAATTGCATTTGGTAATTGGAGAAGGATCTCATCTCTTGCTCTGAATTCCTACAAAACATCTTTAGTCTTATGGCCCACGCCACAAGAATGAATATGAATAACTGGCAACTAGGGTCTTTGGTTCTCCAGTGTGCTCAAGAATCTTTCAAATTAAATCCTACAGCTCTTCCTTTGAATCATCACAGCACCCAGCAGAAAGGACTGAAGCCAGGGCATACCTTGGAAATAAAAGACAACTGCATAGTTCATGAAAGCCACAATTAAGGAACTGAAAAGATTCCAAGTTACACTAATGGAGAAGAAAATGTGGGATCCAAAATAAGGATGACAGGAAAGGTAAGACATTTTACTGCCAATTTACTTAGTGCCTTCTCTTCTAATGTAATGTCTTGTCTGTAAAGCAGGCCCTCAGTCTTAGCTGTATATTACAGGAGTCTAACATTTGCCAGGGCACTAATTGAACGACTGAAAAAACACTATAGCATTAACATTTTAATCATCAGAAGACAAGAAGTGGTGTTTTACAAAAATGATGCTGTGAAGAATAACTAATGCAGGATTATATTAATAAAATGGATATTCTGATTTCAGTGAGATTTGGATCCTAACCTGAATTTTGCTGCTCACTTAAACTTCTGTGAAAAAAAGTATCTAAATTTGCAAACTCTAAAAGAAACTTCTGTATGAATCAATATCTATAGACACATAGAAAGGGCTTTTCCTTCTCTTTCTTTTCCCTGCTACTATGTCTCGAGGATATTGCAGAAGCTGTATGTGGCAGCTGATGAAGTTGTCCAAAGCTGTTGAAGTTGTCCAATGCTGAAGTTGTCCAAAGCACCTTGGACAAAGAAAAGGATCTGGCACCCTATAAAAACTAATATAAACTGCTTATTTCTAATATGTCTTGGACTCAGGAGCCTAACAAAATCCTTGATGTTTAGGTTTAGATAAAGAGCTAGATTTAGAGATGAGCTAGGGCTGCTATTCCATAAGACAAGGGAGATAAAACCAGCTGTTGCAAATATTTCCAAACAGATTTTTTCTTACTGTTGTTTTATTCACTCATGGCGATCCCTCAGACAGAAGGAAAGAAGGAAGTAAAAAGAAAGAATCCTGCTATATGAAAAATATCCTTTCCAGAAATCAATTTTTCCATCCTTCTTCTTTCTAAAGTGCCCTTAATATCCCCCTGTCCTCTCACAGCACTATG
>NW_005842669.1:211585-257306 GCF_000455745.1 Alligator sinensis | reverse complement strand
CTTTCCCTTCCTGACATTTTTAAGGGATAGTTGATTGGCCTCTCTTCCAACACTGCCATCATTCACAATTTTACCACAAGTCTGGCAATAATTCATGTTTTACTTAAAGCTCCAGTTTCAAATGGACTTTTTTCCTGTTCCTTTGAAGAGGCCACAAGGACCATTGAGAGAGACCTTTCCATCACATAAAAAAAAGTAGGAGGAGGAAAGTAGTAAACCAGTAAACCTCTTCAAAAGAGTCCAGATCAGACCTCTTTAAGCAAAACAAAACAAAAAAAACAAAACAAAGAAAGAAAGAAAGGTGCTGTGTCTGAACAGTAAGCACAGCACTGAGCAAAATAAAAAGTGATAAAAGTATGAGGGGAGTAGCCTCAGGCATGATTCATTTTTATGTATTAGATTATTTAAAACCACATTAAAATGGAGATATCAGCTCTGAATAGTTTTACTTCTAAGCATTTTCTGCCATGAATTCATTCTCTAAAGGCATCATTTCAGGCACAGCCACCAATTTGGAATGGATTCTTATACTATGTTAAGAAACTTTTATCTTCTTAGAAAATGCTATTAAAATCAGTGGGATGGGAAGAAGGGAGAATATCACTTTGAAAAAAAAACTCTATTACCTAGGGCCTGAGAAAGGAGGCAGACATGTATTTGCCTTGTCAGTGTCATCAGATGCACTCTCTGGACCAGGATTTTTTCTTGAATTCTTCTCCCCTCCATTCATTTGTCTTCCCTAATTGACACACTGTCATTTTAACAGTGAAATTCCTCAGTGTCCTTCTCACTGCCTGGCAGATGTATGAACAGCACATACCAAAGATCTATTTTCCAAACCCATGTAAACAATTTGTGAGAGAGTTGGTACTTCACAGTGTAATAAAATAGTACCAAACATTGGTACCAACCAACTCAACAGCACAGGCACAATTTAAAGTAGTGATGAGGTAGTCACGATCGTTCAGGGATTATGTGAGAAGCAAGGCCTGTTTGTTAATACCTTTTATTAGACCAAATATAGTTGGGAAAAACAAGCCAAGGAATAGTATTTTGTGCCCAAAAGCTTAGCTAACTTCTCTCCCAACTGCAGAGTTGGTCAAATAAAAGATATCACTAAACAAACCTTGTTTCTCACTTTTTACAAACAGTTTGGATTGTGGCAATCTGTGTGTGTGTGTGTGTGTGTGTGCGCGCGCGCGCATGTGTGCGCATGCGTGCGTGCATGTATGCATGTGCTTCTCTGATCCCATGTGCATGACTTCTGCTTTACAGCCAAGTAACTTCAGTAATGTTCACTAATGTTACTCCTGACTCCTCTCAGTTGAAGCAAGATGAGAGTCTAGATCAACAGGCCATGTGGAGGCCTAAGTCATTCATGATTATGTTTTACTGGTATAAATGACTTTACAAAGTGGATAGAAATACTGAAGTGACTGACTATCTTTCCCTCATGCAAGAACATCAGCAGCAAACTTTTAAGCTGCCTATACATATGTTCTCTGTTGGGGGTGTTTTAATTAGAGTGGTTCCCAGACAGCTGCTCAAATTCAAACATCACGGCATCACATGTATTAAGCCCCTGTGCATTTAAAAATGGCTGTGGGATGCTTTAACTAAAACTCATTCAACAAGCTTTAGTGAAAGCACTCTTGCAGCCATTTTGAAATATGGGGGATGGTTTAATGCATATGATATTGTGGCGATGCTAGAGTTCTAATTAGGATGTGGAGCGCACACAGCTAATTGAGTCTGCTCTGATGTGTTATAACTAGAAGGCATCAGAGCATGTGTATAGGCAGCCTTAAAAATCAAGGCATTTTCCCCAATAATACATCTTGTAGAATGATTTACAGACCTGAAAAGTGAGAGGAAAATATCACCAAATTAGGACAGTGCGATTTTACTGTTACTTCGCAGAGGCACAATGGAGAATCAAGACAGCATGTCCCAATTGTCTTTAGTCTCCTTTTTTGCTCCCCTCTCCTTTACAAGCTCAGTGACTTTCTGACTCTGAACCATTTACAGTCTCACCTGACATTTTTAGAGTATGTGATGCATTGCAATCAGTGCTCTGCTATATTAACCACTCTATTACTGGCAAAATCTTTACTTCCTATCAAGCATATCTGCAAGATCATCATCCACAATTGTTTAGGACTGGGACTAGAAAAGAGGACTGGAAAAAGCTTTTTATTCCTGTCCATCACTAATTTTCTCAAGTTGCTAATCAGCATCAATGGCGCTCTCGATATCTTGGTTTGTAAGAAATTTCTCAGGGATAATGGTGAGCATAGCAGTAGCAACAGCTACAGAAACAGTAAGCTCTCAAAATCAAGTTCTTACTTGCAGAAATGTTGATGGGATAGATGCTGTGATCAGCCTGCTCTCCTGTGATTTTAGCTTTTTCATTAGGTTTACATTTCAGACTGAGTCTGTAACATAGCCAGGGAAATAAAATTTTACTAAGGCATAGAACCCTCAGAATGCCCAAGGACACAGCCTTATCTACTGGTCCCCACACACAAATCAGAAGAATCCTCTTCTGAGCCAGGCTACACTCACATCCTCAGGAGGGAACACTATATGCAGAATATGTATTTATTGCTTTCCAGTAAATCAGAGAAATTCCAGTGATGTGCTGTACAAACACTGAGCTCTGCAGGCTTCGTTCCAAATCTCCTTAGAGTCTACTGGTGACAAAATGGAAATTGCAAACAAATATATCTTCTCATTTCATGGTTAGTTTTCCTGTTCAGACTGTACCTAATATTTCCTAATCCGTATACAATTCAGTAATGTAAGTTACCTTTTGCATAATTACAAACTGGGACTCTCTGCAACCAAATTTTGATCACTAGAAAAACTGGATCTACAATAGTAAACTTTCTGAGGTAGCATCCCATCTATTTTTTAGCAGAAGTTCTTATCAAGTCCAATAGGAAGTTGTTTTCAAGGGCATGTATACACGTGCTCCAAGGGGGGGGGGAGGGGTGCATTTTAATTAGAGTGGTTCTGAGAGCCACTCTAATTAAAGCACCCAGAACATCACATGCATCGGTGTCACTGTGTTAAAAAATAATGGCAGGGGTGCTTTAACTAAAGCTTGTTAAACAAGCATTAGTTAAATCGCCCCACCATTATTTTTCAGCATGGGGATGCTGATGCATGTGATGCTGGAGTCTGCTAGACCACATTAATTACCATTCTCCAGGAGACCTGATTAATTGAGACTGCTCCAATGCACTGTAATTACAGTGCATTGGAGCAGCATTGATGCATGTGTATAGGCATCCCAAAGGGCTATGTTCATTTGGCCAAAAACTTTTATTGATGCTTTCTTAGACATTCAAACCCCTTCTTTCCTCAAAGTAAGGTAAGGAGCTTTTTGTGTTTTAAGAATGAGAGGAAAAATCTTGTTTACCAAGCTAAAAGTCTGAACCAAATTCCAAGCATATTACATTAATGCTAAGGTGCCTCAAAAATAATTACACTTCTTAATGCTGGAAATAAAAGCATACAGAAACTCAGGACTAAATGGATGTGCCTATTGTTATCCAGTGAGCATATATATATTCTTATCAGGACCTAACTAGTACAACATAAGAAATTGGAGAAACTTGTTTGCTTAAATGTGAAAAATTACATGATATATGGAAAGTTCTGCAAAATTCTGATGATTCATGAACTATCTTATTGGTTAGATAAGTGTGTCATGCTTTCTCCCATGTATTAAGCATGAGTAATGCCTGCCAATATTCGATCACATTCCTAATTGCCATATACTAAAGGATCTTGGTCAGTTTGGCCTCTGCAACCTTTTCTTCAACAGAAGACAATGTGTAAATAGCAAAGCAAAATTAAAAATGGTCATTGTATTGGTAGTTCATAATTATAGCAAACAAGTCAGATGGATATGAACAAACTATAGAAATATCAGTGGTAACAGAGGTGCTAACTATGCCATAAAATGTATCTGATACTTGCATTAAGAAGTCAAAATGCCACAGGAATCTGGAAATGGTTGTTGTATACCAGATACCACAGAGGACCTGTAAAATGGAGATAGGATTTATTAAAAATAAATGAAAGCTCTTACTGCAGTCTAAACAAACCCTTTGATAGTAACTAATTGTTAAAATCAGATGGCAAAATATATACCCTTCTAACGTGATGCCTAAACCTAAGATTCTTTAAGCCACGTAGGGTGTACCTATGGATTCAGTTAGAATTGAATAGAGCCAAGATTTCATGTCTAGCTCCTAAAACCCATATATGCACTTGGAGCAGGGTAAGGATGGTAGCCTTCTGTATGTTAACAGTGGCCTTCCAACAATGCAAGTTAAAGCTACCTTCCTTCGGCCCCACTATAGGAAGCCTAGTCTCAGGCGGGAAATTCCTGGTTCTGTAGATGCCTTTTTCCATGTCACAGAAACAGTCTTTCATATTTTGTACACAACAATGTGAAAGACTGAGCTTTAAAATGAGACTGGGAAACATAGCTGTGTTCAGAGTTCTTTAGAACATTAGCCACATCCAGCTAATGACAGCACATGTGTAATTACTGCTGTACTTACAGGATAACCTGAACAGTTTGTAAAACTGCACATACTTTATTAGGAAAAGAAAACAGAGAAATAGTTTATATTCTTCAAGTTGGAGGAATATTGGTCACTATATCATGGGCTCCAGCAACAAGAGTTTTGCACACACTTCACATAATACTCACAAAACAAAAACAAGGAAATAATTTCATAGATTTCATAGACATTAGGGCTGGAAGGGACCTCGCAAGATCATTGGGTCCAGCCCCCTGCCCAAGGGGTAGAAAGTCAGCTGGGGTCAAATGATCCCAGCAAAATAGGCACCCAAGTTTTCCCTAAAAGTGTCCAAAGCAGGTGCATGCACCACCTCTGGGGGGAGTCTATTCCAGGCCCTGGGAACTAGGACAGTAAAGACATTTTTCCTTATATCCAGCCTAAAACAGTCTTGCAGGAGTTTTCGAACGTTGGACCTTGTCTTCCCTCAGGGTGTCCTGGTGAACAGAAGTTCTCCCAGTTCCTGATGCACCCCCCACCCCCGCCACACCTTAAGTACTTATAGGCTTCCACCAAGTCACCCCTGAGCCTACGTTTTTCTAGGCTGAAGAGTCCCATGGCTCTTAGACTGTACTTATAGGCTTCCACCAAGTCACCCCTGAGCCTACGTTTTTCTAGGCTGAAGAGTCCCATGGCTCTTAGACTCTCCTCATAAGGCCTGCTCTCTTGTCCCCTAATCTTACACATGGCTCTCCTCTGGACTCTTTCAAGTTTCTCCACACCCTTTCTGAATTGCAGAGCCCAGAACTGGATACAGTATTCCAGATGTGGCCTCACCAAAGCCGGATAAAGCAGGCTTTATCAATAGATGCAGCCAGAGTTTTGTTTGCTTTGCTGGCTGTGGCATCGCATTGGTGGCTTACGTTCATCTTGTGGTCAATCATGACCCCGAAGACTCTTTCAGTCATGGTGCTAGTGAGTGTAGCACTGCCGACCCTATTAGTGTGTCGTGGGTTTTTTCTCCCGAGGTAGAGCAAATTGCATTTCTCTGTGTTGAACACCATCAGGTTTTGTTCCACCCACCTTGCCAGCCTATCCTCTAGGGTGACCACACATTTCTACTACCATTGTTACTGTGGGATTGAAAATGCTTCCTAGCCCCATCAGATATCAACAACAGCTCTGCTGTATCTATATACACATTCAAAGACCACATAGTACCCCTATGTACTTGTATGTGTTCATAAGATTTGGGGCTCAGTCATACTGGGAGCTGCATAGATGTGAGTTTTGTGGCATTACTAGAAACGTGTATGATATGGGAAAATCCTTACCTGCCACACCCACAAATTAGAAATAGAATCATAGGAAGTGGGGCTGGAAGGGATCTCACAAGGTCACCTAATCCAGTCCCCTGCTCAAGGTAGGATCATCTCTGATTAAACCTCCCCAGCCAAGTATCTATCCAACTTGCTCTTGAAAGTGTATAAGGATGGAAAATCCACAGTTTCTGTAGGTAATCTGTTCCAATGCTTGACTACCCTCTGTAGGCTATAGTAGGCCTTAGGCTGTTTACTAATAGGATAGTACAAGGGTGGCTAGTTGTGGAGCCATGAGAGGCCTGATCCTTGTTGTGGCAGAGCAGCCCCAGCCCCTTCTCCACTATCCACCCTGAGGTGAGTGTGCTGGCAGGCCAAGCTAAATGTCTTCATGTGCAATGCTCTGGCACAAGTGCCAGGGGTTTTGGACCCCTGGGATAGTACAATGTACAATTACTTGCATTTGCTGGACCATAGTTTGGCTAAGAGAAGAACAAGCAAAGGAAATGATCAGGCCAGAGAACATCAATCCATCTTTCTTGAATTAGAGAACATGGGTAAAGATTGAAAGTTCATTTAGTAATCTGATGTGAGACAAGGGTAATTTTAGATGACATATAGTTTATATAAGGGATAAGAATAAGCATATGAAGATTAGCTAGGGCAGGACCAATTAGGAATGCTTTAATGTTTTTGTTTTACTTTTCTGAATTCCTTTTTTTGATATTTTAGCCGTCACAGAGCAAAAAAATTTGGATTAAACTCAGAATCTTTGTTCTTCAGCCCTGAACTACAATTCTTGCTGAATAGCCCATTTGCAGATGAACTAAGGTAAGAACTCTTTTAAAGCTTGATTAGAAACCTTGGTAAAAAGTCCTTTTCCCTAATAGCCTTACCACATCTAGAGGCTTTTTAAGACTTTATCACTTAGAAATGTTAAGATTAATTTACTTTCAAATATCAATAACTGTTATACATTTAGATAATGTGCACTTAATACATTCTGAATCAGTAGCTTGATATGCTATCTGGATCATTTAGTCATTTGTATCATTTTTGTATGTCATTATTCATTTTTTTATTAAGATTTATCTACATTTATAGTTGTGAGCATTTAATTTTGGTGGGACTGATTCTTTGAACCTCGCTTTGTTCTTAGGATATATCTGAGGATCAACATGTCATAGTCAGACAGTTCCTCCTAATCTCCAGTCAAAATTTCCCCTGCTGAAGCTTCAGCCCATTGCTCCTAGTCCTGTTTCCTATGATCACAGAGAAAAAGCCCATGTACATCCTGTCTATAATTGCCCTTTAGGTATTTGAAGACTTATCAAATCCCACCTCAGGCTTCTTTTCTCCAGACTAAAACCCCTAGAGTTCTTTCAGCCATTTCTCAGAAGTCTTGCTTCTCAGGCCCTTAATAATGTGTATTGCTCTGTGCTGTACTCTTTCCAATCTGTCTACATCCTTCTTAAGGTGTAGGGCCCAGAACAAGAAACAGTACTCAAGGTGAGGGCTCACTAATGCTGAACAGAGTGGAAGAATCACTTCCCTTAATTTTCAAGTGACACTTGTTAACACAACCCAGTACACTGTTGACTTTTTATTTTTATTTTTGCAGGTCCTATGCAATCAGCACAATGCACAGACACAATTAAATCACAGACCCAATTACACCACAGTAATCCTACTATGGTGTAATTATCTATCCATAGTCTATCATCACAAAAGGACCTCAAGAACCCACCAAAATATCAGTCAGTATCCCCCAAACCATTGAATAATGGTTGAATGGACTGAATAATGCCCTAAAAGGGCTTTGTATGATCCTGTGGCACACTGGAGGGCATATGGAGACAATAATGTCACTAATAAGCTTCTTGCTGCCAACTCCTCAAAGAATTTTTCTGGCTTGGATCCACCCCCAAAATGTGTTTTTCAGTGAACTACATCAGAACATTTCATGCCAGATGGAACCATCTCCATCTGTGGGTTTCAAAAAACCCCAAGATGGGACTGAACTCATGAATGACACAGACCATAGACCATGCTATACACCTTATTGCTATCATAAATCATTTGCTGGCAGTATCTCTGAAATCCACCAAACTGCTACAGAATCTGTCCACCGGCACACCAAGCTTGACATGTGCATATAAGCTGGGATAACATCTCTCCTCTAACCTCACTCAGCAACTAACACTACAAACTCCAATGAATTCAAAATTTTAGAAATTTTTAATCAAAAATTTTGTGCGATGTTTCCACCTGTTACAACACAGATATAATTTTGTCTCTCTCAATGTAAAATAGCACAACTAACTATAGGTCAGCTTCTTTCATTACTTTGAATAGTACTTTGATCTGGTCTAGATTCAGCAACATGTTTGACTTTAGGCACAAACTGAAGTGGTTTTCTGACCTGATGTCTCTGCTAACAGTCCTAATGAAGTCAGGGGGACTGCTTCTAGTAAGAAACAATGCAACATGTCCAAATGTGGCAGAAAGTGGTCTCAGAGATGTTACATTTCAGATCAAAAGGATTTCTTAAGCTGAAGCTTTTAAGGTCGTTCATTTGAGAAATTATCATCATTTACTATCAGGGACAAAGGAAATGGCTAGGAAAATATCAAGCTCTACCAAAAAAAAAAATTAACATAAATTAACATAACATAAATTATTAAAAAGTAATAATGACACAATTACATTTTAATTAACATGAAGTGTAATTATTGTTACACTTTCTCTGGCCCTGAATATCATAATCTGCTCAGATCAGCTAATTTCCATTTGTTGTTATAGTAACCAGAGGCAAAATCTACAAGGTTATCCTAGTAATATTTTCCATTAACTTCTGTTGATGCTGGGGACCTAAATGAAGTACACATAAGCTCTTAACATGTGTTGTGTTTATCCACATTAAACTTGGCTTCTGTGCCTGTGAGAGTTTACTAACCAGATGCTTTTACATATCTCCACCTTTCTAAACCAATTTTTCTCTTTTCTGCTTTTACTGCATATTAAACATATACACATTCTATTGATGGTGCCTTATTGAATTCCTGGAACATTTCTACCCTGCTGTGTTGGACTGGTTGATGAATGTGCTACCAGGAATTTAAGTACAGTCAGTAAGTTCCATTCATCATTTTTTTATTTATCTCAGCAAGAAAAAGTAGTAGTTACAGGGTCTTTGAACAAAGGTTTTCTGACCTGACCCAGTCCTTCAATGAAAAGTAATAATGGATTGATAATAATAGTCTTTTGCTCAAGAGTACCAGATCTGTCATAATGTGGATTGGAAAGCAAGTTCCATAAAAGAGCTTGCCAAAGGTACAATATTAATAGAGTTGATCATTTCTCCCATGCGAGTTATATATTGACAGCATGTGCCTAGATTCATGAAAAGTTAAATCCTTTCCTCTCTGTTAAAAAGATTTTTTCTGACTTTTATTTTGCAAGATTTTACTCGCTTAATGTAAAGCACATTTAAAAATTTAATTTATATTAATTATTATTATTAAGCATTAAGTAGTCCCTGTCAAAGATTGACTGCATTGTTTTACATGGTCACATAATGAAAAGGATGTGTCCTCAAATAAGTTAAAATGCAAAAACTATTTCCTTTTCATTATCTTAAAATTCCACCATAACGTCCAACTCAAAATATATTTTGCTGTATCTAATTGCATAAATGATATTTAATCTGACATGGGATCATAAAAAAAACTTCAAAAGTTTTCTACTTTTTAATTCTGCCTACACACAATGTTCACTCCTCTCCAAGAATCACAAAAAAATCAAATCACTCTGAAATACAAAATTGATCATCAAAGCAGCTTCTATGAATCATATGATGTTCCAAGCATATAATTCCCCCCTACCCAGACAATCATGAATGGCTTGAATTGCCGGATGAGATAACACTGATTTTACTTAGAGTAGGCTGAATCATAAGAAACTTTTTTGAAATTACTCTGACATAACTCATTTGGAATACAAGTAGAGATGTTGTATGAGGCTTTATATTTAAGACTAACATGAAATTGACCTTTCAAAAGAATTTCATCCTTGAGCAAGGCAAGTAGAATGAAACTATTTCCTCAAAGCTCCTTTAACAGTGAAAACATTAATGCCTGTAGCCCAAAAAGCCCTAGCTTGGGCAATGGGGTATGCTCCATGTTGTACTGTTTATATAGAATAAGCCACTACTACAATGCAAAAATTACTAAAAAGAAAGAGAAGCAAATACAGTTGTAACAATTGCTGAATATGACTGCTATACCTTTTCAGGCTGCAATCTAATTAGACTACCTGATGTTTGAGAGTAAAAAATCACTCCCTTCACCTCCCAGGCCACATCCAGATGAGCACAACTGTACAGTATGTGGTGCTGTAGACATGCCTGCAGTGCCACTTCCCACACGTTCAGCTGTTTTTCACACTACAAGGGAGCAGCGCAGAGGGGTTTTTTCACCCCTGGATATTCAGGGGTAAAAAAAACCTGCAGGGAAAAAAAGCAGAATGGTGCACGTGGTGGCAGCATGCACTGCCTAAGGCCAGAGCCTGGCTGGCCAGAGCTGCACTCTGCTGCTGACCAGACTCTGCACAGCAGGATCGCTGCTGCAGCCCCAAGAAGCTCCCAGGACCCCAAGTACGATTGCTGGAGCCAGCTCAGTGCTGGCCTCTGCCTCCCCTACCCCACCCAGGGTAGCTTGCCCTGAGCCAGAGCACATGTGGCATGGGCATTCCTCAGGGACAGCTAGCAGCTGCACAAGCTGCACCACTGCTAGTTGTCCCTGGGGAACCAAATGTCCATGCATGTCTGGATGCGGCCCTTGTGGGCTACCTAGCTTTGGGTCTAGGTATGCAAGGGTAACCAGTGCTTACCACCCACTAACTTCTTCCCCAAAACAAGTGGGTAAATATGGTGAAATGGTGGCAAAGACTTGATTCCACATCCCAGCTAACTTATAAGAGTAACTGAATCAGCATGGAAGGAGTTATCGTTTACTTCAGGGATTCGCCAGCATTAAACCATGATCATCAGGAGCAGGAAAGAACTGCCCACAACCCTCAGAAGTCACAATATAGCCTTTAGGTCCAGTTTTTCAAACAAAGCTTAGCTTTCATTCAGTTATTCAGTTACTTAAGTATGGGCCAATTTTCAAGCAGAAGCAGTTAGTCCAGAAGCTCCTTTTGTGACAGTCATGGGCAGACTGTCAGAAGAGCCCAGCCCTTAACATGCACTGAAAATCTGGTCTTTTACTGTGTGAGTGGAAATGTGCAGGAGAGAAAGTGGAAAATGACAGTCACTTGGATATTAAATATAGAATATATTTACAAGGATATATGTATTTACAATATATTTTCAAGCATGTCATACAAAAAATTTCCTGTTGATCCAAAATCTCTGTAGCTAACACCCACTCTTGGTTATACAAATGCATTTCCCAATGATTTCAGTGGAAGCCTCATACAAGGAGGAATGAATGCAGTATGCCCAAAGAAAATATGAGTGTAGTGACCTGTACTAATGATTGACTTTGTAGAATCAGTGTTACTTTGCAAGTAAATAACCAAGAAAACAGAAAGTAATCTCCCAGTGATCCAAGTGATGTGCACAGTTGTAACTATTATTCATTTCAAGAGATCTGTTTCATAACAAAAACGTATATTACCACCCTATTTTCTATGAACTCACAGGAACAGACCATAGTACTGGGTGAAGGGGATGAATAGGGGGAATCTCCTGGTTCATCAATCTTATTGCCAATTATTGCTGGCATCTGCATCCTATCACTCCATTCATAAACTGATCATGCTCCATTTTCAAACTATTTAAATTAGCACTAGTTAAATTGGAAGTGCTGTTCCAGAACTTCATTCCTTGGATGGTTAGATACCTTTTGACAATTTCCAGCCTAAATTGATTAATTGTTGGTTTTTATCCATTTCTTTCTGTGTAAATATTCTCCTTTAGCTTAAAACTAATTCTTCTTCCTCCCTGAAGTAAGTATAAAGAAATATGACAGCCCTGCCTCAGCTTTGTCTTACTAAGCATAACAAACTTTTTAGCCTCATATCAGAATACAGGTTCTCAGTCCTCTTATCCAAATAGCTCTTTTCTACATGTTTTCCAGTTTAAATTCATCCTGCTCAAACTTTGGTGACCGTAATGGTACATCAGGTTCCAGCTGAGGTCCCATCCATATCTTGGACAGTAGTATTACTTCCCTATATACCTGCTTACAATACCTCACTTGATGCATCCTAGGATCCCATTTGCCTTTTTCACAGCTTCCTCACTGGTAGCTCACACTTTTTCTGCAGCTGATCAGTACACACAGGTCTTTCTCCTGCTCAGTCATTTCCAACTGATAAGCCTCAGTTTATAGCAGACATTCTTCTTATTACCCCTTAAATGTATGACCTTTCACTTTACACTATTACACTTCATCCCATTTCTAATGCTCCAGTTCTTCTATTTTTTTCTGTATACTATCACAGCCCTTTTCTGTATTGAGAACATCTCATCAATTTGTTATCAACTAAACTTAATTAACATACTCTTAGCATGCCATCATCAAACAATACTATGAAAAAAGATTGTCCACAAACCAATCCATAAAGACTTCATGAGTAACCTCCCTCCATATACCCATCTTCTTCAGTTTAACTAATCCCTTCCCTTTATGCCTGAGAATTCCTGTTACCAGTAACATTGTCCAGTGATAAACATTATCCTTTTGGATGGTTTGTAGAAGACATGGATGCCATCAGACAAATCACTGAAGGTGCTTTCTGTTAGGGCTGTGTGAAGATTCGGTCCCTGATTCACTTCAGCAGCAATTTGGCCCGATTCGGTGGCTGAATCTCTGAATCCAAATGGAATCAGAACCCTCCTAATCAGTTCTGAGAGATTTAGAAAGATTCGGTGATTTGGCCATAGCTTTAATTCAGACCCTCCATCTGCCCCAGCACTGCAGCGTTCATGAGTGGCGCCTGATACCTTGGGGTATGTAGAAAAAACATTTAAAGCTGTATCTATGGCCAAATCAAACCAGGGACAGTGATCCAACTCAATGAATCAAATCGCAGTCCCCGATTCAGGTCGAATCTGAATCCAAATCGAATATAGCCTGTTTTGCACACCCCTACTTCTGTCTGCCTTCCTGGATTATAGGAAGAGGCCATCTGAAAACAAAAAGTGCTTATTTTCTCAACCCAATAGGGTGATAAACATGATGTTTAGAATGGAATCTAACCACTTGCATTTTAATAGACAATGCTGCTTTTTTTTTATCTAGGATATATAGTTGCAAACAAATAAAGCCTATATTAATCTAAAACACTTCCTCTTATGCTCACTCTGTTTGATTGCCTGTTGCTGGCCTTTGGTTTGGCCAAGACAGTTGCTTTTACACAGCTGATTAGCAATATCTAGATAGACAAGCAAAGCAGAACTGGTTCTGGAAGGATGGTCTCGCTCTCGAATTTTCAAAAATCTCCTGTGCTAGTTGCTTGCAAAAAACACAGCTACCTTGAAATGCCCCAGGGGGAAATATTTGCATATATTAAACAGCAGTGAGTGCTAAAATTATATGCAGCCAGGCACACCTACACACTTCAGAAGTCTGCATGTGGTGGGGAGGATAAGGGAAACTGTCTAGCCACAAGCTAAGGATGATCAGAACAAACATAATCACTTCAGATGACAGGGGAAGAAGTCAAAGATGCTGATATGGGTCAGGCTTTATAATGATATCCTCAGTGGGCTTTATTCCCTGGTTCCCACCACACAAGTTGCTTTGGAGCTACCCCTGGCATGTGATCAGGATCAGTATCAGTGATTTTTGCTTTTTACTGTAGCCTCCCTTAGGCTTTGGCCACATGTCAAAATCTCCTCATCTTCTACCTTCTTCCAACACTTTCCTATTCCCAGATCTCCAGGACAGCATGCCAGTTTTAGATTTTGTTTCCACACTGGTAAGAAATCTTCTCTGAGAACCCACCATCAGTAGTTTGGCAGGGTCCCAGGACCCCAGGTAAAGCTGCTGGGAGCAGCCCAGCATTGGCCCCAGCCTCTCCTACCCCACCCAAGGTAACCTGCCACATACCAGAGGGCACGTGGTACAAGCATTCTCTGGGGACAACTAGCAGCGGCACAAGGTGTGCCACTGCTAGTTGACCCTGGGGAACCAAACATCCATGTATATGCGGATATGACTGAAGGCAGCAAATGAAAAATAATAAATTTTATAATCATTATAAATAATTATAAAAATATTATATATAAATATTATTACTTAATAATACATAAGAATAATAAAATATATACTATTTTATTATATATTAATATATAAAATATATTATTTTATTATAATAAAATAATCATAATTATGTATACTAATAAATATATAAATAATATTTATATATAAATATTATAATAAAATATAATATTTATATGTAAATAATGAATAATATAAAATGATTTATTATTTAATAATACCAGTAAATAATAATATGTTTTATTTTATAACAATAAATTATTATTTTTTTCACCCCTGGATATTTATTTTTTAATAACCTTAATCTGAAGTTCCAGTTATTATTACTTTAAGCTTATTAAGTCTGAAACACTTAGATCTGTCCTTAAGTGCTCCCCATTGGCTTTAGAGAAGATGTGGCCTAACTCTGCCTCCTCAAATACCAGCAGTCCCAGAGCAGTCAAATAACTTTGCAGTATGAATACCACAGTAATCAAAATACAGTAAATACTCAGCTTGTTCATGTGTATTGCTCAACAGATCACTCACATGGCTATTTGCATGTGTACAACTTCTTAATAAAGTGAAATGAAGGGAAATAACATGGCCTAGGGCTCCACATCACAAGTCCAAGGATCGGTGTACTGGCCCTTACTCTTCCTTTGACCTCCCGGGATGCCAGCTGGCGAGTCCTTCTCTTCCCCTCCCACACTTCATATGTCTGGTTTATTTAAAACGTTAGGTCTTTGGAGCAGTGTCATCTCACTGTGTGCTCGTATACACCATAATGAATGGCTGGAGCCTCTCCATGTGATTGCAACAATAATAATAATAATAATGTGAAAAGTGAAATTTAAAGACCTTTTTAGAAACTCCTATCATAATTTCAATACTTTAACAACCATGAATAATGTTGGTACTATGCAGTGACAGTTCCCTAGTGCTTCCTATCTGAAAGACCAATCTGAGAACATCAGAGGACAGAAAGTGCTGTCTATAGAGTCATTTGAGACATACATGGTTTTTGTGCTAATAATGCCTTGCACCAGCTCTGAAAGTTCCTTTCCTCTCTCATACATTCATAATCTGAGGTGAGGTGTTGTTCTTATTTCTCATATTACAGGCATGCACCTTGAAACAGTTCCATCTGAATGGACTTTTACTCCCAGGTAAAAATAAAGATTTGGTTATGAATGAGAATTTATATAATAAGAAATCATGTTAAAAAGGTGTCTTATTCCAGGATTTTTTTTAACTGAGTTACATATAATATAATCAGAAACTTTCTCTCTAATTAAGAGTGAAATTTGCAGAAATGTTTCAGTAAAATAAGGGCATGAACAGATGTAATTTATACATTGATATAAAAAGAATAGCAGGCAGGTGATACCAAGCTTTAGCTTTAGGCATTTTTCCCCAATACTGCGGGGAGAACAACCCAGGAAAGAATCATGGTAAAACACTACTGGGGTAAGTCATACCTATTTAGGTTCTCTCTCTTCCTATTTCTCTTGGGACAGTGATTTGCAAAAGGTAAAAAGAAAAAAAAAAGGCAAACATTCTCTTACTTCCTAGCAGCATACTAAGGCATAGTAATAGCCATCAGCTGTGTAAACTATGTGAAGATAGTTTCAGGTCCACCTATTCCTGATCCTGTCATTTACATTTGTATACAAACTGTTGTCAATTACCCAGGGGTGTATACATCTGTCCAGGGTCCTTAGACACCCAAATGCCACGGAAAAATCAATGGGACCAAGGTGCCCAATGAGGTAAATCCCTTTTGAATATGAACAGTTTATTGTTTTCCTTTTCAAGAAAAATCTAGAAGACAATATTTCAAACAACATGAAAAGGCCAAACAGAAATCCTGGGAAGTGCTGAAATGCTAATACAGGGAGGGAGACAAGAGAGTAACAGGAGGATATAGATTTTCTTTGAAATCAGTGGAATCAAACATTTCAGGAAATGATGTTTTTTTCATTTCTGATAATGTTTTCCAGCAGGATATTCAGCATTCCTTCTACACAGATTGTCATGGGCTAATTGAGAAGATGAAGGCTCAAGTGACTCTTTAGATGGAGCAAAGCTATTCAGAAATGAGTACGGTGGCAGAATCTGACCCCTGTGGCAAGTGGAAACATGATCATCTGTTTTAAAAAATGAAACGAAAATAGAGAGCTATGTAAGCTTAGTGCCTTCTACAGAAATAGAAGCAGCAAAAGGAACAAATTAGCAAATGTGCAGACACATACACAACAGTTAAAAAGAAATATGATGTAATTGAGGTCATGGAGAGTTGGCTTATTCAGGAAACTGGATAAGATACTAAACTGCAAAATATAAAGCCTGAAAAGACAGACTCAGCAGGCTTGAAAGAAAATGTTGCAAAAGGGAAGATTTGACAGCCAAAGAAAAGAATTGCATATTGCAACTTCTTGAGAATTAAGCTGCAAAAGCACACTAGCTAGCAATTACAGAGACACTAAAAAGAAAAGCAGATGTGTTGAGCATTGGGAAACCATAATAGCTCCAGACTAAAATGGAAATGGGAAATCACGTCTGATCCAACATGATTGCATGTGCTCAGTTTCTCAAGTCTCCCCAAACCCTCCTGTGAGGTTTTAGTATAGTGAGGGAATGTGCAACCCTTTCAAAATAACCCTTGAGCCTACAGTCAAAATAGCCTAGGTATGCTGAAAAGGACCATCTGCTCTGCTTCATGGATAGGCTGGAGAGGCAAGAAAAGGAAACTGAACAAAAAAAGTAGGCCAGAAGGTGCTGGTTGTCACTCAGATCCCAAAAGTGGTAATCTGGGCCAAGTGTGAAAGACTGTTTTACTGGACAGTGGTTCTGAAGCATGTGCGTTCTGAATTTTCTTAAGACTGTTCCTTCCCTGAGACTTTTAAGGGTAATATTTTCTTCTTCTTAGTTTGTTTTTGCTTCCCTTTGGCTTGATTCACTTCCAAGGGATGTAGTCGGCCGGGCCTGTTGAGAAGACCCTTTTCTTGAAGGCAGAAAGATATTATTAAAATTAAAATAAACAGTTATTTTGTAACAATACAGGTGGAGAGTAACAAGATCTGTTAGTTCCCATAGCATACCTGCCTGGCCAGCAAAGCCTGCAGGGTGCATAGCTGATGGAGCATGAGTGGAATGACCAGTTTCAGATGACAGGACCAGACTGCATTTACCCAGCGTCCTGGCAGCCTGCTGAAAAGGGGATGGGTCTGCGGGGGTTAATTAACAGATGGTACTGTCCTGGGGCATCCTCCCAGCTGTTTAACTTTGGGTCTACAAAAATCTAGAACTCTTGGTTCCAAAATGATACCTTTTATTAGACCAACTGGAAAATGGCAAGAAAATTGTGGTCTGGCACTTTAAGCTGGCATCTGTAGTAACAACTGATGAGATGACTGAGACATTTCTGGAAGCTGAAATGTTCAAGGCTGGAAAGCCCAGGCCCAGAAGAGGGAACGGGTTATAACAGCTGAAGTCCTGATTGGGCATTCCTATGATTACAGTCCCAGAGTGGGGGAACTACCCCACAAAAACTCCAAGCAACCACCTGGGGCTTGTTTCTTAAAGGCCATGATGGACCAGAGAGCTATTGCTGAGGGGAACTGTGGCCAAGTCAGTGTTAATGTCCTCATGTACAGTTGGAGAACTGCAGTTATCTAGGATTCTCCTTTCATCACTCTGAACAACAACAACAAAAAGACTGAGCCTGGGTAACCCAAATAAAAACATGACCACACACCCTACAGAGACTGACAGAGAGTCTGCTCCAATCCTATTGAATTGTACTGAGTGTTCGACTGGGAAAAACCTATGCATGGTGATCTGTATGCATGGAAATATTCAAAAGTATCCAAATGTCTCCATAGACCTACTAGTTACTAGTGTCAAACCACATGGATTGTCTCTGCATAACAATCCTGGGACTGGACTGGAAATATCTTCTGGTACTGAATGGAAAGGGGTCTATTTTCCTGCCCTCTGTAACCCTGCAGATACTGGGACAAGCCTGCTCAGCAGACATCTGGGACCTATTCTCTGTCAGACTGGAAATAGTAGAGTGAAGCTATTTTCTAATGTCTTGTAGTCAGCATCTATTCTAAACAGAGATTAAAAATCCACTCTAAAGTGGTTTTTGTTCCGTCTTCCAAATTAATAAACAAATGCAGATAATATCTTACCTGTCTGAAATTAATGTACCTCATTAAAAAGGTTTTCAGTCAGACACTAGAGTTTGGCCATACTTAAACACATGCTGATTCTGAGTGAAGCTGGCCCCAGTTCTCAGGGGCCATTTTCCTGGAAATGGAGTGTTGAATGGGACCATAGCATTCTCAGACTTGGGGACAGCTTGAGGACAGGCAAGAAAAAAAAATCACAAACTTATTGCTTACTTGAAACAAATTATTTGCTAAATCTAAGGAAAACAAAGCATAATATAAATCCAGAGATCTCAAATAGGAATTCGTGCTGACCTGACATGGTCTTTCTGAGTTCTTTGCAACAGAAAAAAATACTCTATTATTTTTCTGTGCCAAAAAATGAGTGAAAATGAAATGCTGGCATTCTCTGAGGGGTGCCTTGAGTCTAAAAATATTGAGAACTACTGGGTTAGATGGACTTTTGTTCTGACTTCAGGATCACAGTTCACATGGGCATCTGCTGCAATAACAGCAGCTTGTTTTCTTTATAACTCAATGGTTAAAATGTTCACCCAGGATGTCAAAAGAGCAATGTTCAAATTGCTCTTTGGGGATGAGGAGGGAATTTGGATTTGAATATCTCACCTTTCAGGAGGCTATAGATTTTTCTGAATTAGGATGCTCACAATATCTCCTGTTGATTCTGTTCCACTCTGTATGCATAGCTATTCAGTGAAACCCAGGTGTTGCAGCTCCCAGCTGAGTGCCATGTCTTAACCTCAATTTTGGCTTAGGAAATGAAGATTTTATACAGGTTGGAATATCTATAATGAGAGGAACTGAGGGAGCTTCAACCTAGTATGCGTTATAAGCCAAATGTGGAACAAATAGTTTCTGCATCCTGGGTGGCAGTGGTGGGCACTGTCATTCTTCCACCTCCAAGTTCCAATTAGCAATTTCCCAGTATATGAACTTTTAGAAGACACATTTCCAAACAAGATAGAATTTTGAGCACTTTAAATTATAATGAACCAAACACACTCACTAAGTCAGGTATTTAAACAAAAATGGATGACAAAAATAATTTGTATGTCTAAAAACTTCAATGACTATTATTTCACTGCCCTTGAAAGGGTGTTTTCAAGAATGCAATATGTTATTTTTGCAGATCATCAGTAAATGTGATATTAAGTGTCTTCTACAGAAGACTAGCAATAAATAAAGCTTAACACATGAAGCTGAAATAAAACATTTTCTAAATGTAGAAAAGTAGACATATGCTAATGAATCTCAAAATAAAGCATTGGCAAGAAATATTAGACAGGACTTATGAAGTTGAAGATTATTATTATAATAATTGTCTATTAAAACTATTATACTTGTTCTATAATTGTTAATGATTATGCTAATGGTCTATGAAATTTAAAAGTAGCAGTTAGTTTTCAGACAACTTGTAACATTTTATAAGCTAATACTTTCGCTGTTACAGGCAAACTGCTGGCTGTAAAGTGTCCATTGTACTAGAAGGACATATTTTCAAAGGATCTCAGTTCTCAGACAGCTGTGTAATTTCAAAAATAGCTGAGCCATTGAGAACAAAACATGACTGAAAATCTGGTCACAAGAATCATAAGAAGAGCTGCAATGTGCTTGGCCCATTGGAAAACTGACACTTGTTTTGATGCTGAATAAAGAACTGGGTTTTTCTGAAAATTTGCCCTGAACTGCAGAGGCTGAATGCTTTGGAAACTCCATCCCATACATCAAAAACCCATTTTTTGTGTTGTCTAGTAACAGATGTATGATGTTTTACAATTTCAGTAGGTCTACCATTTCATTGTAAATGGTAACAACATTTACTTTTTAGAATGAAATGGTAGTTAGCTGAATTGTTAGTTCTAATGGGCATATCCCAATGAGTACATGTGGTTTGCGGTACCTCAAACCCATTTTAGGTGCTACAAACCACATGCGGCACACGTGCACCTGTTCAACGCACTGCTAATTAGCGGCGCAGGTTTTTTGGCACCAGGAGATCCCAGTGTCAAAAAGCCACCATTAAAAAAATCAGCATGGCACATATGGCAGCAGTATGCCCTGCCAGAAACTGGAACCTGGACAGCCAGAGCCGTGCTCTGGCTGCTGGCCAGGCTCTGAGAGGCTGGATTGCTGCTGCTGCTACCCTAGAAGGCCCCCAGCACCCCAGGTAAGGCTGCTGGGGCCAGCACAGGTGCTAAGCCCAGCCTCCCTTACCCAACCTGGCCATTTGGCTGTGCGCCAGAGCACATGGGCAGGGGCATGGCCAGGAACAAATAGCAGTGGCACAAATATGTGCCACTGCTATTTGTCCCATAGGAAATGTGTGCCCCTGCACATGCACACTTATGGGGACGCACCCAGTGATGCTATATCATTATTTCTATGGCACCCAATGATAGTGAGAGAGGTTTCCCAACTTATTAGGTAAATGATATTCCCGGGCTTGATACTGCACTTCGTTAGACTTGGGGTATGGTGCTGAAATGTCATTCACTTCAGTGGAATTACAGCAGCATAATAATATATGTAGGCTTTCAAATCTAACAGAAACCGTTCTTTGAGATTCTCTGTACAGGCTGGTACATAATATCTGTCCCCACTATTTTCTATGTTTTGATTTATATAACTGCCCTTTGTTATCAGTACTTTAGTATACATTTTAAAAAAGATTACCAAGATCCTTACCTAACGTTTATAAAAGCTGGCATCAAGTGAAGTCAACAGAAATACCCTAAACAACTGAGCCTGATACTCTGGACCAAGTTTTCTATTTAAATTTACACAGCACATAAAAATATTAGCTATTCCTTATCCGTTAATTTAACAAACTCCTTTTACCAATTTAGGGCTAATTTTATATGATTCAGACTCACAGGGTGTATTGTTCATTTTATTTTTAATAGAAACAGTAAGTAGAGTTAATAGAGGCACTTATTTTTAGTGATGCGGTGATTCTTTCCTGATTCTCTTACATTTCTAAGTAGTGTCTTTCTGGTTTTCTTCACAGGCTGATACTGTGTTGTTCGATATTTATATTCTGTCAGCCAGATCCCCAGCAGATGTACGTCATCATGAGCAATGTTTTACACCACTTGAAGATCTGGCGCTACATATTGTTGAGGGTTAACTGGCCTTTTTATACAGTGCTTTAAGACTGGGCCTCCAAAAATTATAGTTCAACTAAAATACTTTCAGGCCCATATCTCTCTGTTTTGATAAAAAAATAAACAAAAAACATGTTACTGGATATATATATTAGCATACTTTGTGACAAAAGAGGTTGTCTTCTGAAACTGAAAGTTAATTTCAGTTCTAAAAAGAACAATAACCTATCTGGAACCTTTTAACTGAAAAAGTTTGATTCCACACCTCCTCCCAGGGAAGTGGTCCTCGCCCCTACCTTGGGCATATTCAAGAGGAGGTTGGACAATCACCTGTCTGGGATCTTGTGAACCCAGCATTCATTCCTGCCTGTGGCAGGGGGTCAGGCTAGATGATCTGTTCAGGTCACTCCTGACCCTAGCTACTATGATATTTCATTTATGTCGTAGATTAATTGTTTCCAACTGAAAAGCACTGACCACATCCACCTCAGTCAAATGTTCTTTGCATAATGGAGATAGCTGAAGAGCTATATTTAGAGGCAATCCAACAATTGATATTATAACAGGAAAATAACATTGTCCAGTAGTGTAGGCAGATTATTATAGAAGATTCTGAGCAAGCAGATTTCTGGTAGAGTCTGGAAATACATCTGACTGCTGTGGATGTTCTATATATCAAGGATCAATCAGGAAAAGTAGCAACTGATAACGGAAGATTAGTATATCCTGGAGGTGCTGGAATAAAATAATAAACAGAACAAAAGTTCCTGAGATACTCTGTCAGAAACTCTTTCTCTCTCTCATTACACTACTATTTTTTTTAATTAATTCAAATTTAAAGACATAAACATTGTATTTCAAGAGGCTGAAATCTACCAGGGTACAAAGCTTGGAAGCGAAACATTAATGTACAGTACTATGTTATCGTAGAGTGCATTATGAGTTACTAAAAACAGCAAATTTGGGATCAGATTCTGATGCCTTTATTCAGACTGGGTGCATCTACACGTGCAATAACCATGTAGCAAAAAATTCCAGGGCAGTTCACTCCAAAGTTTATTTCTTCTGGGCACAGGGCTTGCACCCAGGACTGCAGCACATTTAGCCAGCTGGGGTGGAGCAGTCCAGGGCTGGCAGCCCCCATACTGTAGCACCCTCCTTCCCCGCCAGTCCCAGTCATTGTCTACACATGTGTTTTCGCACATGTAACTACTCTGCTGTAGGATAGTACTGTATCCTACAAGTACTATCCTACAACAGAGTTAATTAATTTATTGTCCCCTAATATTGGTGCACATATAGATGGTGATGCTTTACAGCAGAAATAATTAGTCAGCTCCACAGTTTGAGTAGTACTTTACTTCTTGAGTAGTGCCAGTAATACCTTGCTTGAGTGAGGCAATTAAGATATCGGAAAGTATCTCTTAGTTTGTCTTTAGAACTACAGAAACACTTCATTTTAAAATCTATTTTGCAGGCATTGATGGCACCTTCAGCCTCTTCCTGCTCTCCTCCTTTCTCTGATTCATTATTCCTTTTGTGGGGATTGATGTTTTGAGGAGTTGAGGGTTGTAGTTTATGGTGTACGGGTGTGAGATACTGGAGCAAATGATCTTGCAGCCCCATTTGAATCTAACATTTACTGCAGGGCCATTCAACTTCTAAGCAGCCAGGGGCTGCATCCCATGCAAGTAGGACCAGCATGGGCTGGAATAATATAAGCCAAAGGCCTTCCACTGTTCCACCACCTATGTGGGTGAGCTGCTCCACCCCCATCACCACTCCACTGCATGTGGAGACAGGCAGTGTCACAGGCTCCTAAATACCATGCCATTCTCTGGATCAGGCTCAAGAAGCAAAAGCTGGATGGGGAAGGCTGGCTCCTAGCAGTTGATCCAGTTGGCAGCTGGATGGGAGCTTGGGGTGGTGGAAGAGAGCTCATCTTAACCCCTTGTGGGCCATGCAGCTCATAGGCCACTGGTTGGACAGCTGTGGTCCATTACTTGGCAGCCTGTGATTTCAGGGGACTGACCATGAAGACCTCAAGTGGTCCCTTTCACTTCCATTTTAATTTTATGCCATAAAAACTCTATAGTATTTGAAGATAACCTCATTCTCTAATACTACCATTCACCCACTACTTCTTGCATTTCAGTTCTCAATACTCTAAGTTTTTTTACACACAACGCACACACACAAAAGAAAAGTAATTATACAAAAATTAAAAGAAGTGGTACATATTTCATAGTAACATAGTGCTTAGGGTCAGAAGGGACATAAACAGATATTCTGGTCCGACCCCCTGCCCCAGGCATCAACTTTTTTTCTCATCTCTACCACTTGAGCCTCATATACCCCTGAATGCAAGCAATAATGAGTAACTTGACCCTTAATCAGTGGGAGAGTTCCCAAGTAAAGAATATAAGGGCCTTGTTACACTTAATTTTAGGAGTCTCATAGAGCTCTTAGCCCCTGGATTGTCCACACACTAATACAGGGATGGGCAAGTATTTGGGGTAAAGGGCCACTTTAAAAGTTTCTGTGAGCTGTTGTGGGTCAGGCAAGTGGCTGCAAGGCAGGCAACTGATCCTATCTGACCCTGGCCCATCCACCTTGCACCCATCACCAGGGATTCCAGGTGGAGCAAGTGGGTGGGCAGGGTCTCCATGGAGACTGGCCCCGGACCCCTACGGGCAGAATGTGCTCAGCTGGGTGGATGGGATGGGGCCCCAGGCAGGCGGGGAGCATTGTCCAGGAGTAGAACAGGTGGGCAGAGCTGGGGCTAGGATTGCAGGGTGGTCAGCGTGGGGTCAGGGCCCTGGGAAGTGCTGCAATGCAGTCTCCGCATGCTCCTGTGATAGGCGCTGGTTCCATGGGCAGGGACATGCAGGAAGCAGATCTCAGCTTTGACCTGGACCTCAACTCCACACTGTTACTGCCCCATGGACCCAGTCCCGGCCCCAGGTGTAGCCCCCACCTCCCCGTCCCACTCCCAGATGCGCACCTATGGCTTCATCCCATCTACCCAGTTGAGCATGCCCTGCCCACTGGATTCCTGGACTAATTTCCATGGAGACCATGCCTGTCCACCTGCCCACTCTGTCCAGCAGTGAGGGTCAGGAAGATTGGCCGTGGGTACCCAGGCAGTGGGCAGAGGGGGCTGCTAGGTTGCCAAGTCAGGCCACTGTGCCACCGCCGCCCTGCAGCCCTGTGTACTACAGATCCCAGAATGCCTGAGAGCTGCATATAGAGATGGTGCAGGCTGAGCTAGGTGGCACCTCTGTACCCAGGGATGGTGAACCCCAGGCACACATGCCATGGCCCAGGTTGTCCTCCAAGGAATGTGCTGCAGGCCAGACAAAATTCCTCAGTGGGCCAGATCCAGCCCACAGGCTGTATTTTGCTCAACCTGGCATTAATACCTGAAATTAGTTTTAAGCACTCTTTAGGTGGCTTAAAGTTATACCACTCCAGCTTGTGCACTAACATGTGGCCACTCTAGGCTACATGTCAGTCTATACACCCCCTTTGATGGCCTGGATTGGCCCACTGCCCTCTTCCCCCACCCTCCCCAGCACCCCAAATCCTTGCTCACTTCCCTCCTCCCCGCCCCACACCCTTAGTTGTGGCTTTCCACACTGACTGTCCTGTGGGAGCAGGCAGGGAAGGCTTAGCCTGCCTGGCCAGCCCCTACCACCAGTGTGGCTGCTCTCTGGGCTGGGTTCTGCCCAGAGAAGACCAGCAGCTTTGCAGCAGTGTCTGGGCAAGCAGGTTAACCTTTTCCTGACTGCTTCCCAGGGATGGACAGTGTGGACAACCACAAGTAACTGGGGGTGTGGGGTAGTGGGGGAGCCCCAAGGGAAAAGGCTGGGGGGGGGAAGCCCAGAATGGGGTGGGAAGGATTCTTACCAGGCCCCTGCTGGCCTGAATGCATTATTGCACCAAACTTGAGCTAGCACTCACACCAATTAACATTTGAGCAGCTCACAGTGTAACATGTAACAAGTGTAACAAGGCCCTTATATGAAAAGCAGGGTGTGACTTACATACTAACAAGGACACTGTATTAGTGGCAAATTCCTTGGGAGACCTAAGAGTCAGGGTCAGCTGTATCAGACCAACAATATGTAGCTAGGAAGGAGAAGAGACAGTTCGAAGATGAGCGGCAGGAGAATTTGGGAATGGGATGGATTGGCTCAGTCAATAGGATAAGGCAGAGGGTTTGAAAGAAGTTGGAGGTGTGATTAATATCTAACATTTTAGAAATATGTATGGTCTCAATACTTAAATAATGTGGCCTCTCTTTTCAAAGCCAGTCCACACTGGTACAAGAGGATGACATGATAAATATGCAGCTTTTACATATCATTATAAGAATACAGGCCAGAAATACCTTTTCATTTCATTTTCTCTTTCAAGACACTTGAGTGGAACAGGATTGCCCATGAGGCAGAGTAATCGAGAACAATGCTCTGTTAGTTACTACATGGAAAAAAGAAATTGTGATAAAAAGCCACTAGTCAAATAGCAAACCATCACTGTTAGAACACTGCAAAATTAAATGTCAAATAAGTAAAATGAACTTCAAATAGTAAATTATTTCAGTTTCCTATGATACCCCCAGCTCCTATTGACAGAAAGGGCACAAACTGTACTTTTCGCCAAAGTTACAGAATAAGCGTTAAGTCTTTTAAAAAGATAGTGGAGACTGTGCTATAAAATGTTCGGATAACAGTGAGTCATAAATTTTCCTGGCAGTTATGTCTGTAATCCTAAAAGTGAACTACTAAAAAGAGTGATGCAATAGTGATAAAAGCAGTGCAGTATACACCTTAGACATGTCAGATTTATGAATAGAAGAATCTTCCATGAAAAGGACATATGAACTCAAATTAACTGAAAAAAAAAGATTAATAGGATTTTGTCAGCATTCAGCAAGGTGGTACCATTCAGCTAATGAATCATGCAGTCCCAACAGACTATAATTGGATTCCCCGGCAACATTAGGGTAAAAAAAAAATTTAAAAATCCACATTCACACACACACCAAGAGCAATTTGCAAACTTTCTGCATTTTGATGCAATAGCAGAGAAGATCATTATTAATATTTCTCAGGAGAAAGGAAGAAGTGGACAGGGAGCAAAATGGGAATATCTGCCTGAAAACAGACAGATCAATAGCAAACATCAATAGGGATCCTGCTTTTGTATTGCCATCCTACCATGATAAGTGGATATCATTACATTGGAGGTGATATTGGAAAAAGTCACTATGCATGAAGAAATAATATGGAAAAAAAGGAAAGGGTGGACAGGGCATAAGAATATTATTACCATGCAATCCTGGTGCTATTGATTTAAGTTTACTAGCTACAATTTGTTTCTAGTTGAATTTTAATAAAGGCAACTGATAAAAAAATATCTTTCCAGACTTCCATATGAACCACAAAACTACTCAATGGTAATTGAATAAAGCAGCCCACAATCCCCTTGACAATTGTACCTAAATCATCCAAAACAAATCTGCTCCTGAAACCAGCAATGGCATTGGGCATAGTAATTAACAGTACCTATAGAAATAAATACAGAGGTGTCAGTTGCTCTTCTTTCTTTTGTTTTCTATGTCTATTTATGTCTGGTCATGTGAAGGCCCCTATCCTTAGAATATTTGGCCTCTGTTGTAAAGGTATTATACTGTAAGTCATTACTAATTTGGCCCCAGTTCAATAAAGTAGGGAGTATGTTTATTCCCATCGATTTAAATTAGACCTGTCATGCCTGGAATTAGGCAAGAGCATCGGTACCTAGCTGAATCAGGCCCTTGTTCTTCTTTAACTATATTAAATGGACAAAACCAGGGTGGGATTTGCATCAGAAACAATTTGACTATTTTTAACTGTCAAGATTTTTTCCATCAGATCCCAAGCTTCATTGACATCAACCAAGATGTGGTGACATTTTGCCAGTTGAGAATCTGATATTTGGTTTTATGCTGCAGACACCTAATTTCATAGAAATTCTCCTGTAATTTAGCATAATGTAAACTCAGGATGCAAGGTTTTGTACAGGCAGCAGTGGCGTGAGACTTCTCATGCAGTTTTGCCAGCACATCTCATAAGTAATTTCTGACTGCTCTTCATGGCATTTGAATGCTTCTTGGAAGAGGCTACCAGTTACTTTAAACTGCCAGTTGTGACATAGGGTGCAGTGATACTAAAGTGTGACCTGAGACACCATAGGCATGTTTATACTATCCCTGGACTATACTGCAAACACTTCAGTGAAGCACAGCATGCCTACTTCATGCATGCTACAGCCCCAAAGAAACATAATGAAGCTGGTCTTAGAACATCGCTGGGCTCATGCCAGTAAGGATGCATGAGACAGGGAGCTAACAAATGGCAAAAAACATACAATGAACAGCAGCTACATTACATTTTTTTGGTGTCCTGTGCTTTACTGAAGTATTCCCTAGAACAACCAGAAAGGGTATACACTCACCTTGCTTGGTCCCAATAAAACAGATTTAGTATCTTTAACTTTCAGTAACATATGCTCATTTCAAGAATGGCCACAATGGCCACAGCAGTGATTTTACTGATGTCAAAATAGTTTTAAAGTCAAAGGGCTAAATCCTGCTCAGTTTTCATAAAAGTTGTCCCAACAAAACACTAACAACAACAACAAAAACCCTCCATCTTCTAATTGCCAATCTTCTGTACATTTGGAGTTACTACATTCATTTTGCAGGCCAGAATATTTTGTGATAAATTTTATTTGATAGAATGGAACCAGTGAATACAAGTGTTATCAGCACCAGATGTGCCTATTTAGAATTGTTTATCTTATTCCATATAACAATGATTTTGATTTATACACTAATACCCTAAAAAGGAATGCCAATGTTTTATTCCTTGAAATAGCTTTAAAATGTCAATTATAAAAAGAGACTATTCGTGTAACTTCCCTTTACTTGGTAAAAATATCTCTAAAACCCAGTTAATGGGAAACATTCAAATTGTTTGTTTGTTTTTTGTTTTCATTTGTTTGATCGTTTGCTTGCTTTGTGTTTTTTCATACAGTCCTCCACCAGAGATTCTAAGGGGGAAAATGGGCCTTGCATTTGTAACTGAGCAGAAATCTGCATGCAGGTGTAGAACTAGATGCAGTTCAATTTGAGGTAGGGAGAGGGCTCCAAAGATGACCTGGTTAAAGGGGAAAATGCAGTAATCAACTTGATAGTTAATCCCTCCATCCTGATTTTCATTTTACTGGTAGAAGTTAGGTGCAACTCCACTGCAGTCAGATTACACTAGTCTTATATCAAACTCAAACAACTGTGTTAAGATATAGTATGAATATTAATTCTTAAATACACCTATCATCTTATAGGGATGCCAGGGTGATATTTAGCTGGATTTCACTGCCAACAGATCACATAGATAGCAATTTCTACTAAAAACTGTCATGGGAAGAGCTTACCTTGAGATAGTGAATAAAATCTTCTCTCTCAGAATTTATTCCCAGCTCCAAGAGTTTTCTATTTAACTTTCAGAGATTGAAGAGAATTTCATTTTTTCACTGACTAAAATCTAAGATATTATACATTTATGACTTCAAACCAAAATTAAAATCAAATTTGGTGAATTCATACACAGGTGAAAATTCTGAAAGATTTTATATGGTGGTTTTGGGTGGGGGGGGTTGTTTTGCTTTTTGTTTATAATGGTTGGGGGAGGGTTCCCTTATTTTGGAAAAAGCTAAGGATTTGGTGATTGAGTTTTTCCTTCCCCCTTAAAAAGTTTTTGCTCCTGTAGTTAGATGCTTAGAAAGCAGGAAACTGCCTAAGCTAGGCATTACATTTAGTACTATTCTTAGACATCAGGGGCCAGTAGAATTTCTGGCTGTTTTGCAGATAAATATTACAAAAAAGAAGGCACAATAGAGGAAAAGATTACAAAACTCTAGTTGCATTATCTAAGTGTAGTGTGTGGGCAGGGTTTTCTTCTTTTTTGGGGGGGAGGGGAGTAATTTTGTATGACTATTATAAATCCCTACAATTATTCTAAAAAGTCAGTATGGAGCCTGAATATGCAGCAAAGAAAAAAAAACCCTCGTAAAAGTTAGAAGTAAAAAAGATCTTTTATCAACTAATTCTCTTGCCAGTGCAGGATAGCTCCCTGCAGTGCATTTACCAGTATCACGTCCAGTCTAGTTGTAAATGCTGCTAGCAATAGGATATCCACTGAGGATTCTAGTCTATTTCCAAGAATAACTATGTTTCCTGAAAGTTTTGTAATGTCTAGTCTACATTTCATTGGGCAACTGGGCATATTTGGTGGCACCACACATTTTAGTTTTGTTACATTGTACTGATAGCAAAATCTATCTTTACAAGGCTAGCTAATTCTCAGGTGGATACAAGATGGGAATTGGCTAATTTACAGGGTTTATTTTGACCACTGTACTGTGTAAAGTTGGAGCTTGTCTACATTTAGATATGAGTATTACTTTGACTATACTCAAATACATTTGGCTATGCATACTGTATAAATAGACATATCAGACTCACAGTAGAGCTGTACTGCTACTCAGCAAATCCACAGGTTGCAGATAATGAAATAACCTTCAGGGAGGGTTAGCTGAGAAACAAGCAGGGGCAACTCTGATGAATAAGCAGTCGCAAGCCAAGCAGCAGCAGCACCACCAGGATGTGGTGGGGACAACACATGACAATGCTTTCCCTGAACTGGTAGGAAGCCAATATGCCACTGTCATCAATGCATATGCCTCAACTTTTGACATCGCCGATAAAATGAAGGAGGAATTCTATGCCAACCTTGACCAAGCCCTTTCTGGCATTCCAGAGGGGTACAGACTTACTCTTCTGAGTGATTTCAATGCCAGAGTTGGAAGGGACTTGAATCTCTGGAACAGAACCATTAGCAAGGAAGGAGTGGGAAAGGTCAACTGTAACAGCATCCTTCTCTTGACCAAATACACAGAATGTGGACTCACCATCCCCAACACCCTGTTCCACCAGAAAAACAGGCACAAGACATCATGGCAACACCTGTGATCCAAGTACTGGCACTTGATTGACTATGTCACTGTTTGTACCTGGGATTGCAAAGATGTCTGCATCACTTGAGCTATGCCTAGGAGCTGACAAAGACCCATTTGCTCGGTTATGTCATTCAAACTCATTCCCAAATGATGGATACAGTAGAAGCAATGCCAGTGGAAGATCAATCTCAAAGGACTCAAGAATCCAATCAAGAGAGATCTCTTCTACCAGTACCTCAATGAAAAAATGGCAAATTCCAATCAAGAATAATGGGAGAATGTTGACTGTTTTTGGGGTGCTTTCAAGTCCACCATCATCAGCACCTGTGAAGACATGCATGGAAACACCAAGACTGGTTTGATGAGGGAGATCCAAGAATTAAATCGACCGTAAGCACTACGCCTTTTGTGCTTGGCAGAATGACATCAACTCCAAGCAAGAGAAATTGAATTACCAATAAGGCAAGACAGAGTTCCAAAGGAGGACCTCCAATATGAAAAGCAAGAGTGTAGAAGACAAGGCAAAACAGCTTCAACATTTCACTGACATCCATAACATGCATGTTTTTTTTCCATGCTACCAAAACCATCTATGGTCCAAGCACTCAGGGACCAACCCCTTGATACCTAAAGATGGAAAAGACCTGATCAAAAAAAAGGAAAGCCACCAAAGCCCATCAGAAGGAGCATTTGAAAGACCTCCTCAATTGAAATTCTGTTGTTGATGAGAGTGTTCTCAACTCCACCCTCAATACCCAGTCAGAATCAATCTCAGAATCCCTCCAACCCTTGATGAGGTGAGGAAAGCCATCAAGCAGATAAAAAATAACAAGGCATCTGGAGCTGATGGAATCCCTGGTAAAATCTTCAATCAGGGGGAGAGGAGCTCATATGACAGCTTCATGCTCCATACTTAAGGATCTAGAATGAAAAGGAAATCCCAAAAGACTTCAGGGATGCCATGATCATGACAATCTCAAAAAAGGAGACAAATTTCAGTGTGAAAATTACAGAGGGGTTGCCTCACTGTCCTCCACAGAAAAGATCATTGCGAGGACCCTCCTGAACCATCTCCTTCCACTTGTTAAAGAGCTCCCCCCAGAATCTCATTGTAGGTTTAGGGCATCCAGAGGTATAACTGGCATAATGTTCATTTCTCACCAGCTGCAGGAAAAATGTTGGGAACAACATAAACCTGGCTACGTGGCCTTCTTTGACTGCATGAAACCCTTTGACTCTGTCAACCCAGAAGTGCTGTAAAGGATCCCTCTGAAGTACCCACCCAAATTTGTCACCATTCTTTGCCTGCTCCATGATGATATGTGAGCGGCTCTGAAGAACAGATCTATCACAGACCCTGTTGAGATTAGGATGGGAGTTAAACAAAGCTGCATCATTGCTACAACTCTCTTCTCAGTATTCCTGACTGTAGTACTATATCTGACCACCAATAAGCTTCCAGTCAGAGTGCAGCTAAACTACCAAATGGATGGTAAGCTTTTTAGTCTTAACCAACTCTGAGCCGAAACCAAAACCACCCTGACCTTAATCATCAAACTCCAGTACACCGATGATGCTGTAGCATATACTTACTTGAAAAAAAGACCTTCAGGCAATTGTTGACATCTTTACCCACACATACAAGAAAATGGGACTATCGCTTAACATTCAGAAGACTAAGTTCCTTCACCAACAAGCTCTTAATGAGTAATCCCCAGCTCTGATCATTCAGATTTGTGGTGAGACTGTGGAGAACACTGAGATTTTCCTGTACCTCAGAAGCCATCTCTCACAGGCTGACATTGATAAAGAAATCCAACATCACCTCAGTGCAGCCTTCAGATGCCTGAGAAAATGTGTGTTCCAAGATCGTCCACATCAGATCCAAAACCAAGCTCATGGTTCATCAAGCAGCCATGATCCTCACCTTATTGTATGGTGCTGAGATGTGGACACTGTACAGGAGACATCTCAAGTTGCTGGAGAATTGCCATCAATGCTGCGTGCAGAAGATTCTTTGAATCCAGTGGGAAGATAAATGCACCAACATTAGCATCCTTTCACAAGTAAATGTCACAAGCATCGAGGTGACATGATCATCCAACATCAACTTCGCTGGGCCAGTCACATCATCCAGATGTCCAATTCCAGACTCCTAAACCAAATTTTATTCTCCCAGGTCAGTCAAGGCATACGTTCAAGAGGAGGGCAGAGAAAGTACTTCAACAGTGTCCTCAAGTCCAACAAATGCAACATTGATATCAACTTGTTCACAAAATTATCGCCTAGGAGTGCCCCAAATGAAGGAAGAGTCTGCTGCAAGGATATCAGTACTTGAAACATTACAATGACAACAGGAGATGGAAAAGTGGGAGCAGAAGTAGCAGCGTGCTGCAGACCTAATCAAGAAGAGCAACCCACCTTGCATAGAAACATGTGCCCAAGCTACAATCGAGTCAGTCGATCCCAAATAGACCTCATCAGCTATTTTCAGACCCACATTAGACAGTCATGGAAGACAATGATCCTCAACTGGAAGGGATTGACAAAGAAAAAGAGATATCTCAAACTAAAGGGTATTATAGCGACTCTAACCAGAAGAGTACATTTCATCAAAACACTTTCCAAGTGTAGAGAGAAAAGGCTTTAGGAAATAAAGGAAATGTCTATATTAAACTACAGGGGCTGGAGGGGGGTCTTTTATTTTTTTCTCTTTTTCACCGTAACAAAGTGCTATATATTGCACCTCAAATCAAAGGTACATGTTTTTGGAAGTTTTTACCAACAAATGTACTACATAAATAATTATTTCCTTCTCCCTGCCATTTATAAGAAAAAAGAGTGATGTTGGTACCAGTTTAAAAAAATGCAAATGCAAAACGTTTAATAAGGTTAACAAGTTTGCATGAGAAAAAAAGCCACTTCTCAACAAGATTATTTTAATGGAAAAGGATGTGGCCAATTGTAAGACTAGGAGTTTGGCTCCAACTAGTAAATATCTTGATTTAAGCATATCTGAATTTCTGTGAGATGTGACAGACAGACAGCCTCCCTCCCTGAAATACAGAACACACTTCTTGATTTCAAAACTAAGAAACCAGCAAGTTAAAGATTCAGTACCTGTACAGTAAGGAAATCTAGAACTTACTTTAGAATTAGTCCCTCAAACACAATGTCAGAACTATATTTGATCTATTCACAGAATCAGTTTAATAAAGCAATGCTCAACTACCATCAACTTTTTCAAAGTCAATGTTTCTTTAAAAAAAAACAACCCAGCACCACCACCAACAACAAAACCACTCAGCACTAAGACTAATCTATCTACTTTTATACTGGATTTCCAGATTCTAATTTATTGTATAATATAGCATTATCTTTAATAGGAAGAGAATGATTTTTTTTTTACTGTCCCTTGGTATTTTTTAAAATATAACATTGAAAATGAACAGCTGAATGAGTACCTTCCAGCATTTCCCTTTTATCCTTTAATTTTTACCATTCATAGAGTATAAGTGCCCAATTTTGCATCAAATTTCTGTACCATGAATTTAATAGCATTTAGTTCAGTACTTATGAAAATTTCACAGGCAGAACCAATCTCTATAAGGTTCCCTAGGGTAGAAATTACCAGGCATGGGAGAGAATATGAAGCCACTGAGGGAAAACTCCCTGGAGTGATCTTCCTATTTCCCTCTCTACAGTCTAGTAACAATAATTTCTGTAGTGCCATAGTTGTGCCTGGAGCCTTATTAATAAATAGAAGAGCAAAAGATGACATGCTTGGAAGATCTAACAATCAAAAGGCTCAGTCCTCCATACTCTCACTCATGGTAGCAGACATCCCTATGAGTAACCTCAATGGAGGTAATAGTTACTCACAGTAGTAGGCACTAAGGGCCAAATCCACATTACCCCTTAGATGCTTTCAAACTAGGTGCACAAGACCTAAAAATTAGATACCTGGCCACAGGAAGTCAGCTCAGAGAAACAGGATTGGATGCCATACAGTTGCCATGTAGGCAATGGGGGAAGCAGGACTAGGCCTTTGCTAGTATTTGAGAGCCTGGCACCTCAGTAGTCTCTGCTAAAATCAACCAATATAGGAAAGTTACCCATAGGGGCATATTTAAACTCCTGCCTCTTTTTGGACCTTAAGCATCTCCACTCATTTGAGAGCTAGAGCATCAAGTCTTCTGAGAGTAGGCTGGGGAGTACCCAGTTTTATGTAATAATGTTGTGGTCAAATTATCATCAGAGTGAAAGACCCAAGTTCTAAGGGCCTCATCAGCTTGAAGGATTCAATCCCATGTCCCACTTCCTTTACGATTGCTGTCAACGTGAAAGGTGGGAGGGTGCCAATCTAGATTCCAGTCCCTAGTCCCAATTTAGGCCAGAATACCAGAAATAGCCCTTGGAGAATTTCTAACTTGCACTGGAGTTTAGGTAGAAGTTAAGACACCCATACACTGAGGCATGCAAGGAAGCAGTACTGTAACTAAGGGGGAGGTAACCAGGGCAGCAGCTCTGGGTACCTACTTGACAGAGTTCACAAAAATAGCAGTCATCAAAGCTGATATCTGGTGGCAGCAAAAACACCAGCAGCCCAGCAGCCATCACTGCCCTTTGTGCTGCTGCCACCTAGGGTACATGGCTACTCAGTTATACAGCTGCATGGAAGGCTAAGTATGTATGGATCTTTGGAAGTCCAAAATGTGGACATGGAATTAATTTAGGTGACTACAGTATTTTGTGGCTACTGGAGTAGGGGCACTGGGGATCATATTTTGTGATGTGGCAACTAAGGCAGCCAAAGTCATATAATAATAGAAAATTAGGGTTAGGAGGGACCAAAGCAGGACCATCCCCAACGAGATCATCCCAGCCAGGGCTTTGTCAAGCTGGGCCTTAAAAACCTCCAAGGATGGAGATTCCACCACCTCTCTAGGTAACCTGTTCCAGTACTTTACCATCACCCTACTAAGGAGAAAGTTTTTCCTAAAATCCAGTATAAACCTCCCTTGCTGCAACTTGAGACCATCGTTCCTTGTTCTGTCACCTGTCATCACTGAGAACAGGCTAGATCTATCCTCCTTGGAACCACCTTTCAGGTTGTTAAAGGCTGCTATCAAATCCCCCCTCAGTCTTCTCTTCTGAAGACTGAAAAACTGGTAGGCACTAAGGGCCTAAATAAACCAAGTTCCCTCAGCCTCTCCTAATAAGTCATGTGCCCCAGCCCCTGAAACAATTCCATTGCTCTCCGCTGGTCTCTTCCCAATTTATCTATATCCCTTCTATAGTGGGGGGCCCAAATTGGACACAGTATTCCAGATGTGGCCTCACTAGTGCAGAATAGAGTGGAATAATTACTTCCCTCGATCTGTTGGAAACGCTTCTACTAATGTAGCTGTACTAATAATGTACAGTATTACTGTTATCTTTCTTGACAACAAAGGCACACTGCTGACTCATAGCTATCTTATTGTCCACTGTAACCTCCATGTACTTTTCTGCACAGCTGCTGCTTAGCCAGTCAGTCCTCAGTCTGTAGCACTGTATGGGAGTCTTCCAGCCTAAGTGCAGGACTTTGCACTTGTCCTTGTTGAACATCATGAGACTTCTTTGGGCCCAATCCCATAGGTGGAGAAAGAAAAAAAAATGTGGTGGGGCTGAGTGTGGGCATGCATGCGTGTGTGCCCATTCTCCCCCAACAAGTAAGTCTGCAGGGGGAGAGGAAAGGGCCAAGGGGGGCGGGGAGAGAGTGGGGCAGGCACTGAGGCTAGGGCAGGCACTGCCCAGCTGGGACAGGGTGGGGTGCAGGACAGAGCCATGGCTCATCCAGGGGGGTGGCTTTTACCACTGTACACACCCTGGGAGGGCATGGGGGATGTGTGCCCCCGGACCTGTGAGTGGCAGGGCAGGCTAGCACTGTAGGCTGGGACTGGGACTGCACTAGGCTCTTCCTGACAGGTGACAGTGGTGCTGGGAGGGAGGATTGGGGGGGGCTACAGTGAATTTTGGGGTGGCTGTTATCCCCCCCACTGGCAGCCTGCCCTGCCCCATGCAGATCTGGGTGCCTGTAGCAGCAGGAGCCACGCCCCCGGGATGAGCTCCTCGTGACTCAGTCCTGTGCCCCACTAGCTGTGCAGTGTCTGCCCCTCCACTAGCCCCAAGCTGCCCCAGCCCCACTCCTTCCCTCACCACTGCCTGTGCATCCCTCCCTACCCCTGCTGCAGCCACTGGAAGCTGAGGGCTGGGCTGCCTTGCAGCCCTATCACTACCCCACATTTGTGGGGGCTAAGCCCCATTAGCCCTCCCCCTTCTGACACCTATGCCCAATCCTCTAATTTATCTAGGTCACCCTGAATCCTAGCTCTACCTTCCAGCATAGCTACAACAGTCCCCAGCTTGGTATCATCCACGAACTTACTCAGGGTGCAATCCATCCCATCTTCCAGATCATTAATGAAGATACTGAACAAAACTGGTCCCAGGACCAACCTGTGAAGCACTCAACTTTGACTCCCGATGCAGTCAAAGTTTGGCTGCTAGCTAAACATTGAGCCCTTGATTACTACCCACTGAGCCTGACAATCCAGCCAGCTTTCTATCCACCTCACAGTCCATTCATCCAACCCATACTTCCTCATCTTGCTTGGAAGAATGCTGTGGGAGACCATATCAAAAGCCTTGATAAAGTCAAGGTATATTCCATACACTGCTTTCCCTGCATCCACAGAGCCAGTTATCTCATCATAGGAGGCTATCAGGTTGGTCAGCCATGACTTGCCCTTGGTGAATCCATGCTGACTGTTCCTAATCACCTTTTTCTCCTTCAAGTGCTTAGAAATGGATTCTTTGAAGACCTGCTCCATGATTTTTCCAGGGACTGAGGTTAGACTGGCCAGTCTGTAGTTCCCTGGATCCTCCCTCTTCCCTTTCTTAAACATGGGCAGTAAATTTGCCCTTTGCCAATCATCTGGGACCTCCCCTGATCACCACAGATTTTCAGAAATAATGACTAGCAGCTCTGCAATCACATCAGTCAACTCAGCCAGTACCCTCGGATGCATTGCATCTGGCTCCATGGACTTGTATAAAGGTCCATGGAGCCAGATGCAATGCATGTCCAGTTTTTCTAAATAGTTCCTAACCTGTTCTTTCACCACTCAAGGCTGCTCACCTTCTTCCCAAACTGTGTTGCCCAGTGCAGTAGTCTGGGAGCTGACCTTACCTTTTTTACCTTGGTCTTCACAGGTATCGAGTACTTCAGCCTTTTCCTCATCATCTGTCACAAATTGCCTCCCCCATCAGTAAGGGACCAACACTTTCACTGACCTTCCTCTTGTTGTTAACATACTTGTAGATGCCCTTCTTCATAACCTTCAATCCCTTGCTAGCTGCAACTCCAGTTGCACTTTGGCCTTCCTCACTACATCCCTGCATGCCTGAGCAATATTCTTATACTCTTCCCAAGTTGTTTGTCCAAGCTTCCACTTCTTCTAAGCTTCCATTTTGTGTTTAAGTTCACCAAAGAATTCTCTGCTAAGCCAAGCTCATCACTTGTTACATTTGCTATTCTTCCTACATATCAAGATGGTGTGTTCCTGCACCCTCAATACGGTTTCTTTAAAATACAACCAGCAGTCCAGGATTCCTCTCCTCCTCAGACTAGCCTCCCAAGGGATCCTGCCTATCAGTTCCCTGAGTGAGTTGAAGTCTGCTTTTCTGAAGTCCAGGGTCCATACTCTACCACTCTTTCTTCCTTTTGTCAGGGTCCTGAACTTAATCATGCCATGGTCACTGCCACCCAGCTTGCCATCCACTTCTACATCCCCCACCAATTCTTCTCTGTTTGTCAGCGAGTCCTACCTGTATGCCTAGTTTATCAATCTGGATCTGTCCCTCTGTCCAGCACAGTTTGCAGCAATGAGCCTTTAATCATTCAGTTAATATAAAAGAAGAACAACGCTTCCTTTTGCACAGCTGTGCAATCATTAAATTCCCAGCAACTGTCAGAGCATCTATTATTTTATTAGTTGTCCCACTCTTAATTTAATCACACCACTGGTAGTTATAGCCATGGCCCCACATGCTGTAAAGAAATTTGTTTCTAAATTCTACAGCAAGGTCTCTGGTTTCTGTGGCAACATCATTTGCATTAAAAAAGGTTTTCTGAAATAACTGTGGAAGTGAATAATGCAATCAGTACCATAGCCCTCTTGTGTTATGTATTTTGAAAATTACCTGGGTTTCTAGGTTTCAATGTGCTGCAAAATAAAAATATAAAAAAGTATAAGCGTAACAGGAATTGTTAGACAGGGAGAGAAATATTTCAGCCAACAGTCCTTAGCACCCTAAAAACATGGGGCTGTAAATTAAATAGCCAACTTTAAGAACATAATAGGAGTAATGTACATTTACAAAGGCAGGGTTGCAAAATGAACCCAGTGGGTATATATAACAGCTGAGGATTTAGCCCTAAACATTTAATCTTAGACATTTCAGAGACTATATTGAATCATACAACTGGTCCAGCAAAAAGCATATGTTGTCTCTATTCATGTCCAGAACTCAGAGAGAAGATTTTTCTCTAAGGCTTGTCAATTATATGTTGATTATACCCAGAAGGATAAGAGGTTCTCTCCTATATGTTTAATCCTAATTTATGTAACTACAGAGATGTACATTATCCATAGAAATGCCAAAACCTTTTTTAATTCTTTTAAGCTCTAAACACATATGGTGCTTTGCAGCAAAAAGCTCTTTATACTAATTAAATGTATTCAGTTTTAATACAGGCAAAAGAAAAAGGTCATATGTCTGGAAAAATAGAATGTAGGTCATTTTTACAAAGCATAATACTAGAACATGGTGGCTAGAAAAGGAACTAGACATGATCCACTATAAAGTGGACAAGCAACTCAATATGAACCCTCAGAGTTAATATCCTTATATGTGTGTGTTTGTGTGCACACAATTATATATTGACAAGTGCTGCAAGAATGATGCAATATCTGCAAAATCTGCTTTACAGTAAGAGATTTATATCTATTTAGTTAATATAAGAGAAGATTAAGATGTGACTTGTTCATGGCCTATAAAGTACTTATGTGGCAAGAACATTTCTGACAACAGGCCTCCTTGATGTAGCAGAGAGGCAACTGCTGAAAGATGAAGCTAGAGAATTTCAATTTGGAAAGAAGACGTACATTTCCATACAGTGTTATTAATACTGGAACAATTTAAAAGGAGTAAATTCTCCATCACTTAAAGTTTGTAAAACAACCTTGGAGTTTTTTGCCAGAAGATCAGAAATGCCCACCATGAATCATTGACTTTGATATAGGAATCATTTTTGTGAAATTCTACAGTATGGGTTGGGCAGGCCAGAGCAAAAGATCTTAATGATTCCTTTTGGCCTTAAAACGTTATTACTTAATCTAGAGCGTAAAAAAATCCTTTTAGCAGTTTTCAGTTTCACGGAATGTCCATTAGTTCTAGCATTCTAAGGCAACATAAACAAACACCAGTTCACCTACTCCATACCCCGGGGTGGCACTAGGGGAGGGTTGGTGGAGCTCTAGCCACCCCAAAATTTGCCATAGCCCCCCCCCCCCCGCCGCGCCCCACTTCCCCCCCCCAAAATTTCCCCTCCCCCCCCCCCCCTGTAGTCCCCCCTCTCAGTGCCCCCCCTGTCCAAGGCTCCCGCCTCCCTCCCAAGCCATCACCACCCACCCTGTGCAGCTGGGCCCACCCTGCTCCCAGCTGCAGCCTGGCACTCCCAGTCCTGCCTTTGTCTGGGAAAGGAAAGGAAAGGAAAGGAAAGGAAAGGAAAGGAAAGGAAAGCATGGCTAGGTTTAAGTGGGCATAGTTAAAAAAAAAACCAAATAGGTATATTTGGCCAGAAGATGTATAGTGCAGCCCCCCCACAACCCCTTTTCTGTCTAGCCCACCTCAGCCACACTCCCTGCCCACCAGGAGGAGGATGATACTGCCCCTGTCCATACCACTAATAATTTTGAACATAGGCTCTGTAAAGTTCCCTCCTTAAACATAAACAGTTCCAGTGCTTTCAGCATTTCCAGAAAAGCAGGAAACCCTTTGATTTTAACAATTTTCACCATCCTTCCTGTCACAGGATGGGCACTACCCTGCTCTTTCTTCCTACCCTGGAACTTGCCTCTGTTTAGTGTGAACTCAAACCTTTGTCTCTCTCATACTTATATTTGAACCCATCTGGATTCTTATGGGAACCTCCCCTTCACTCCTTTTCTAGTCATTATTACCCCCCTCTCCCCACCCCCCAATCCTCTGGGAACTAAACAAGGATCAGGCCACTTCAACTCTCAAAACAAAATAAAATACACTCCTCTTTGTCTGGGCCAGTTAAGGCTCTTTAAGGTTGTGGCTCTCTCTGGCCTTTCTCCTGTCTGTCCTGCTCAGGCACACTTAAGACTCTTTCTGCTATCAGTTTAACATCTCCCTCTCCACAGAAGGGGCTCTCCCAATCTGACCATCCTCTCCCCTGTTCTCTCCTTTCCTTCCTTCCAGTTTTATCAGCCCCCAGCAAGCTGTTAATCAGTATGCCCAGGAGTCCTTCTTTGACAATGCTGGTCCTGTGGCTGTTTCCACCCTCCCTACTTGTTAATCCCCATGGTAACTGGCAACTTTTCAGGATTCCATCCTTCATACCCTGCCCTCTACCACACTTCTCATCAGCCTTCTTTTCTTGTGATTTTATTTGGGAAAAGAATGCATAGAACTGAAGAGCAACAGACCAGGTGAGATTATTTAAATATCAATTTAAATAATGCCATAACTTTTCAGTAGTGCTTTCTATCCCTTCTCTACATACACTTAAAGTTTGTTTTTGTACTTATCCTAAAAGATACTATATAATATTTCATTTATGACCACATCTGTCTATTGATTCTGAATCACGTCCCATATAAGGCAAAGAAATCCTTGATTCCAGTAAGAACCTGCATGCATTTCATCTTGCAGAGTATGTAAAATATTAAGGTGCATTTACTGTATTTCAATTCAGAGCACTTCACTTAGGTACAATTAAGGTTTCAGTGCTACTCAAGGTGCACACCAAAACTATCACTAACTCATTTCCTCCAAATCCAGAATTAAGGCTAATTCGAAGTTTTCCTATAGGTTTTCATCCACTGAAGACAAGGATGGGTAATTAAGAAACAATGAACACATCCAGTGCATCTTCCATTGTCAGAACATATACACATATGCTTATATAAAACTGTGTTTATGACATCATGTAAGATCCAAGCTTGCAATATAGTGAATATTCTCAATGTTCATCAAAATTAAGAGTACTCACTCAGCACCCAATCCTAGAATGCTGAGCATTCTCGTTTTAGCCCAGGATAGCACAACACATGATTTTAAATGTAAAGCATGTATATAGTCCTGCTGCTGTATAGTTTGGCATCTTAAGTCCTCTTTTTGTTTTCTGGGATTAATTTTATTATCTTTTATTGAAAGATAACAATCTAGATCATAGAAAAAAATCATACAAAATTAAGGTTGGAAGGGATCTCAGGAGGTTATCTAGTCACAAGCCGCTGCTCAAAGCAAGACCATCCCCAACTAGATCATCCCATCTTTAAATTAAAGATTTAACTGAAATTTCTTTACCTGAAAATTCAGTTAAGTTGCTGTTTTCTTCCCTCCCTCTTTAATATATCCAAGTTCTGAAGGGCAGAAAGCCTTGCTCATTTGCTATTACTTGCCTTGGTTACAGAATTCAACAAAAATGAAAACTAGGTAAGAAAATCCATTTCTGAGATGCTCTAAAGATTTTAAAAATAGTTTTTCCTCAAAGAGATCATGTATAAATTTAATCTCTTAACCACATTCCCATATCTATAAACTATTATTTTTAAATATAGGCAGGTAGCCAGGATTCTTTTACAATGGAGACAATTTAAAATATTATGACCTTTATCTTTACAGAGCAAGGAACAATGGTTTCAAGTTGAAGCAGGGGAAGTTTAGGTTAGATATTAGAAAAAATTATCTCCTGAGGACGGTAGTAAAGCACTAGAACAGGTTATCCAGAGGGGTTATAGAAGCTCCATCCTTCGATGGTTTTTAAGATCTGGCTAGACAAAACCTTGTCTGGGATGATCTAGTTGGGGATGGTCTTGCTTTGAGCAGCGGCTTGTGACTAGATAACCTCCTGAGATCCCTTCCAACCTTAATTTTGTATGATTTTTTTGTATGATCTAGATTGTTATCTTTCAATATTTTTTTATGGAAGATTTGTTCACTTAGGGATCTTTGCTTCTCCTATGCTTTTATACTGCATCACATGAATGTGCTCATGCTCACATGCATGCACGCACACATACGTATAATTTCTAACAATCTTGGACTCTACCAGTTACTGTGTTTGTCTGAGGTATAAATAAAATTAAAAACGGCATGCTGCCAATTCTCTCTTTCAAGAACAGGAATAGGATTACTCAGAAATAAAAAGATATTATTGGATTTTTAAACCTCAAATGACCAAAAAATTGTCTGCTTAATAACTGGAATTTGGCCTTTGCATCATTATCAGAGACATGTTTTGGCTCTTAAGGGAATTCTCTTTTGTAATAAAGGCTTCATACAGATGTATATAAAAAAAGATACAACAAAAAACCAATCCAGCACTTCTACTTTTAACTCCACATGCCCCTGCACTGAGCCCTGCACATGCCCTAAACAGGCATTTATTAGTTGGACCCAGATCACCCAATGTCAGTGATCCCAGATCGGTCACTTGAGCTGGGCTTTTTTGGTGCTTTTATTTAATAGGTGATTGAATCAGCTTTTGATAAAAGTGCCAGAAAGCCCCACTGAAGTGTATGTTTATAGAGATGCTGTAGATCAGGGTCAAACTAATGCACTACTTTTGGTAAAGCATTTTTTTGTTGGTTTTTCCCCCTGCCCCCCATCTTCAGCACCTAAAATGTGTTCAGGGCTTCCATAAAATAAAGAACATTAATGGGGTTGAGAAGGCCATCATCTTCAAATGATTTGTTTTCTTTCCCAGTAGGCTAGTGTATGTTATTCATTTGAGATATAGTCAGACCATATGACTATTAACATCACAAGGAGATTTGAATGAGTAAAGACTACAGATCTGAGTCCAAAGACAGGATCCTTACTGAAAGAGCTAACATTATATAACTGCACGTTTGTTTGTTTTTTCCCTAAATTTGTATCATACCAAAGAGTCTCCAACTTCTGGTCCCAGTGAAAAATTACTACATATACAATATACATAACATGGAGGCAGTAATTCTTTAACTAAGATATTGCAAATGAAGGATGCTGGGAACATTTGTATATTCTAAGAAATAGAAATAGCATAATAACTGTGCAAGCCTTCAAAAATGGAAAACAAAGCTACCTGATTTTGAATCAAGACTTAACAGGGTTTGTGGTTCATTTACACCATTGAACAATCATAGTATAGCATATTACATATTTAGCCCACAATTTTCAAAGCGCTGAAGAGCTTTTCAGTGGGGTTTGGCTATTTAATATCTAATTCCCCTTGAATCCTTTGAAAATCCCAGCCTTAAACTATATGCCAGGGTCTTTTCTATTAAATTATTTTCCAACATTATGATCAATGTGACTGCCCATATAATATTGCTCCAGATTTAGAGATATTACCAATTTAAAAAAATATATTCTTTGCACTTAAATGGGAAAACACTGTTAGCCATATTGCCATTTTGGAATAGAAGTTTTGGGCTTTTTTCAATACATGCACTGTATTCAGTGTTTTATCAATAGCCATACAAGTGGCACATGGAAGCAGAAACAGAATTGGTCAGAGACTGGATTGATTTCTTCTGCTATTATCCTGATAGAAATGCAGCAATAGAAAATTCTCTTACATATGCCCTTTTCTCTTTAGACAAACTAGAGCCACCTTCTACTCTTATTTTCATTGGTATAAAAAAAAACAGAATCAGCCTCTAATACAGTAGTTCTCAATCTTTTTAGACTCCAGATTATGTACCCAGATACCATCAATGGATTTAGTACCTAAGCAGGTCAGGTGTCTTTTGTATTCTTAATAGGAGATTTATTTTGTAGTTTTGTTGCTCAGGTTTAAGGTAAGGTGTTTTAAGTTATGGTTTGAATTTATAGTACATTAAACTACATTTTAACTGCCTATGTGCATGCTCTTACCCCAGGCTAAATACTTTTGTTTAGGAGCATACTTACCACAGAATAACAATGAGTAGCTTAAGTTCTGTGAATTCATATCCTAGTTTACCTGCTGGGAAGGTGCTCATGTAGCCATTAGAATAGTGATTCTCAGTAAGGGTACTGTGCCGTCCTGGGGTGCCTTGAGAGCCATTCAAGGATGCTGCAGGGTTCCACATAATGTTAGCACTATTAAACACGCCAACATGATTCACAGGATAAACCTAGAGATTTCAAATAGTGTTTAAAATATTCTGACCTGATTTTCCTGAGTTCTTTATAACAAAAAAAAAATGCGCTATTATTTTTCTTCAAAAAGCTCTAGACTATGATCATAGATAGGCAATCATTTATCTGAAATTCTTACCAGAAGAAAAATAGCCCAGGACCAGGATTGTAGATAAAGTATTTTAACCCTTTGGCTAGAGAGCTACAGAGGTGAGTTCTCCATCCAAGGGGCACTGGAGTGCACTGAGCATAGTCATTCTCCAACAGTAGGAACCCTGACATGGATCCAGAAGGGTTTCTGCTGCAAGATAATGGCCCCCTGTCCCACCAGTGGTACCTGACAGCTCGTCCTTGGGCAGTCTGTCTGGGAACCAGTGCTTTCCCTCCCTCTCTCTCCCATAGAGGGAGAAAAAGCAAAGGAGTGTCTTCCATACTGACTGCCTGTCTTCTCTCAGATACTGGCTGTCCTCCATATCTGAGAGAAGTATACAGCTGTCCAAGTTAGTGTGGCAAAAGGAGCATAGGCAAAAGGAGAAAAAAAATATTTGGGGGGGTAAGCATGTGTAAGCATGCGTGCCCCACCCCCAGGAGGTAAGTCTGTGGGGGAAGGGGAGAGGGAGAGGAAAGGGCCATGGGGGGGAGGGAGGGAGTGGGGCTGGGGCTGAGGCAGGCCCTGTACAGTTGGGGGCAGGGCACAGGACAAAGCCGCAAGTAGCTTGTCCAGGGGCACCCGGTGGGGGGGGGAGGGGGGGTGGAGGT
>NW_005842669.1:181638-211575 GCF_000455745.1 Alligator sinensis | reverse complement strand
GAGGCATGGGGGGGGGGGTGCTTCCAGATCAGGACGGGGCAGGCTGCTGCTGTGGGTTGCAGGCAGGACTGTGTTCAGGGTGGGCAGCAGCAGCACTGGGAGGAGTGGGTTGGGGAGGGCTATGGAAAATTTTGGGGTGGCTGCAACCCCCTCCCACCCCCATAGCTCCCTCCCAGAACTGCCTCCCAGCACTGCCACTGCCCGCTCTGAGTAATTCTTTAACCAAGATATTGCAAATGAAGGATGCTGGGAACATGCATCCATTTCAGGGTGCCACACATCAGGAGGGATGTGGACAACATGGAGAGGGTCCAGAGGAGGGCCAGTCGCATGATGTGGGGCAGCAGGGCAGGCCCTATGAGGAGAGGCTAAGGGACCTGAACCTGTTCAGCCTCCAGAAGAGAAGGCTGAAGGGGGACCTAGTGGCCATTTACAAACTAGTCAGGGGGGACCAGCAGGCGTTGGGGAGTCCCTGTTCCCCTGAGCACTCCCAGGAGTGACAAGAAATAATGGTCACAAGCTGGCAAAGGTAGATTCAGACTAGACATCAGGAGGTGCTACTTCACAGTCAGGGCGGCTAGGATCTGGAACCAACTTCCAAGAGAAGTGGTGCTGGCTCCTACCCTGGGGGTCTTTAAGAGGAGGCTGGACGAACACCTTGCTGGGGTCGTTTGACCCCAGTGCTCTTTCCTGCCATGGCAGGGGGTCGGACTTGATGATCTTTCAAGGTCCCTTCTGATCCTACAGCTATGAAACTGATAGTCTCCAAAAACATCCTGGATTGCCTGCACACTGCTGTATTGCCCTCCGAGTAGATGTCAGGGTAATTGAAGTCCCCTACGAGAACCAGGTCCTGTGATCAGGAAACTACAACTAGCTGTTTGAAGACAGCCTCATCCACCACTTCCTCCTTGCCTGATGGTCTATAGCAGATCCCCACCATGACATCATCCTTGTTGCTTTCCTCTCTGACCCTAACGCAGAGACTGTCAACAGCCCTATCTCCAGCTTCATACTGGAGCTCTGAGTAGCCATATGGCTCATTTATATAAAGTGCAACTCCTCCCCCTCTTCATCCCTGCCTGTCCTTCCTAAACAGTTTGAACCTATCCATGACAGTGCTATCCCAGTCAGGCAAGTTATCCCACCAAGTCTCTGTAACTCCAGTCACGTAATAGTTCCATGACTGTGAAAGGACTTCCAAGACTTTCTGCTTGCAAAAGTACTTGCATTATGGATGCCTCAGCACCTTTGCAAATTTGGCCCTAGGGAATGCCTATATTAAATACCTCAGTAACTTTCCCTATGTATTGCTTGTTTTTCCTCTCCTTTAAAGAACAGGAACCAAAGTAAAAATTCAGTTGAGAGAAGAGAAATGTACACAGTCCACTTACAGGGCCATCCCTCTACAATCTACTTTACACATCCTCACTATTTAATCCTCATAGTCTGTTTTTTGGCTACATGTACTGGGGTGGGGGGCGGAAGGGGAAGAGTGTGTTATCCTATTCTGTTTGATTTTAAAAGATAGGAATGCTGCTCCCAAATAGTCTGTGGGCACAGTTTAAACACTTTTATATGGATACTAACTATTTACTTTGTAGACAAGGCCTTAAGTAAATATAAATTTTATTTTTTTTTTATTTATTTATATACACACACATTTTATGCACACACACACACACACACACACACACACACACATATATTAAATCAAATCGGAGACAGTGATCTGAATCAAATCACTGCCCCTGATTCAAGCCAAATCCAAATTGAATAAGGCCCATTTCTTGCACCCTTTACACACACACACACACACACACACACACACACACACACACACACACACACAAAAGTTATGAGGAAATGTTGAAAGAACTAGAGCTATTTAGCCTGGAGTAGAGAAGACTAAATGTGGGAACTTGATAATAGTTTTCAAATACTGGAAGGCAAATATAGAAAAGATGGAGATCAGATTTTATCTGTGCCATAGATTCATAGATGCTAGTGTCAGAAGGGACCTCAACAGCTCATTGAGTCCAAACCCCTGCCTAGGCAGGAAAGAGAGCTGGAGTCAGACCGGCTGACCCCAGGCAGATGCCTATCCAGCCTTCTCTTCAAGACCCTCCAAGGTAGGGGAGAGCACCACCTCCCTTGGAAGCCAGTTCCAAATTTTGGCCACCCTTACCGTGAAGAAATTTTTCCAGATATCTAGCCCAAATCTGCTTTCTGTCAGTTTCTGACCATTGTTCCTTGTGACCCCAAGAGAGACCCTGGTGAACAGAGCATCTCCAATCCCTTGCTGCATCCCCCTAATGAATTTGTAGTCAGCCACAAGATCACCTCTCAGCCTTCTGGAGGCTGAAGAGGTCCAGGTCCCTCAGTCTCTCCTCATAGGGCTTTTCCTGTAAGCCCCTAACCATACGAGTGGCCCTTCTCTGGACCCTCTCAGGTCTATCAACATCCTTCCTGAAGTACAGCGCCCAAAACTGGATGCAGTACTCCAACTGTGGTCTGACCAATGCCACATACAGGGGAAGTATCACCTCCTTGGATAGATTTATCATGCATCTGCAGATGCATGATAAAGTTCAATTAGCTTTGCTAATGATTTCATCACACTGAGGACTCATGTTCATTTTGGAGTCCACTATGACTCCAAGATCCCTTTCTGCTTCTGTGCTGCTGAGAGGGTACCTTCCCAGCCAGTAGATGTGCTGGATATTTTTGTGCCCTAGGTGCATCATTTTGCACTTGTTTTTGTTGTACTGAATCCTATTGTGTACTGCCCACTTTGCCAACCTGTCCAGGTCTGCCTGCAATCATTCCGTACCCTCTGGAGTGTGCACTTCACCCCACAATTTAGTATCATCCACAAACGTGGACAGAGTACGCTTCAAACCCACATCTAAGTCACTGATGAAGATATTGAAGAGTACAGGTCCAAGGACAAAACCCTGAGGGACCCTGCGAACCACATCCTTCCAGGTCGATACCGACCTGTCTACTATCACACTGTGGGTGCAACCACTAAACCAATTTGCCAACAACAGGACCATGTAAACATCTATGTCACAGCCTCTTAATTTATTTATGAGAATGGGATGAGATACTGTATCGAAGGCCTTGCTAAAGTCCAAGAAAACGGCATCCACCTCTACTCCTGCATCTAAGCATTTTGTGGCCCTGTCATAAAACAAAACCAGATTGGTCAGGCATGATGTACCTACTATGAATCCATGCTGGGTTTTGTGATGCATTATTTTTCCTACTGGACTCCCACAAATATGATCCTTCATAATCTTTTCAATGACATTTCCAAGGATGGAGGTGAGACTGACTGGCCTATAATTACTTGGATCCTCCTGCCTCCCCTTCTTGAAAATAGGGACCACATTGGCCCTTTTCCTGTCCTTCAAGACCTGACCCAAGTGCCATGAGTGCTCAAACAGCCGTGCCAGTGCTTCAGCTATGACACCGGCCAATTCCTTCAGTACCCTTGGATGCAGCTCATCTGGCCCTGCTGACTTAAACAGATCCAGTCCATCCAAGTGACTCCACACCAAGTCAGCATCAACAGTTGGTGGGCTGGTGTCCCTCTGATGCCCATCTAAGAACCCATTAGGAGACTTATCTTGAGCCCTGTTCAGGAACACCAAGGCAAAAAACGCATTAAATAGATCATCCTTGTCACCCGTGTCTGTCACTAATTGCTCCTTTTTGTTCAGTAGGGGTCCTATGCTACCCTGCACCTTCCTTTTACTCCTTTCATACCTAAAAAAAGACTTTTTGTTGCCTTTCCCCTTTTTCCCTCAGACTGGGATAGTCTGCCTCTGTGCCCAAAGGATTGCATCCTTTAGGAACGACCATCCTTCCTGGACTCCCATCTCGTCATTACTCTTGCCCTGCAGTGCGCCATTAACTAGACTCCTGAGCACACTGAAGTTAACCTTCCTAAAGTCAGGCACTTCTACCCTACTAGTTATCTTATCCACCCTATGCCATACGGTGAATTTGATTGTTTGGTGGTCACTGTCCGCAAAGTGACAGGACTAGGAGTAATGGACTTAAACTACAGCATAGGAAATGTAGTTTGGAGTGTAAGGCTGTAAATCTAGTTAAAGTTTAGGTGATCCTGTGGCCTGAATATATTTATAATAGGGTACATGAAACGGGCTGTATTCTATTCAGATTCAGCCCGAATCAGGGACAGTGATTTGATTAATTGATTCAGATCACTGTTCCTGATTCAATTCGGCTGAATCTGAATCTGAAGATTCAATGCTGATTTAGAGAATCAGAGATTCAGCTATAGACACAGCTTTAAATGTTTTTTCTACATGCCCTGAGATACCAGCGTGGCTCATGAATGCTACGATGGTGGGGCGGATGAAGCATCTGGATCCACCAGGGAACATGCAGGGGGACTGTGCCTATGTCCAAATCGCTGAATTTTTCTGGATCTCTCCAAATTGATTTGGAGGGTTCCAGTTTGATTCAGAGAGATTAAAAGGTCTCCTGATTTGGATTCAGATTCAGAGATTCAGCCACTAAATCGGACCAAATCTCCACCATATCGAATCAGGGACCGAAACTTCACACAGCCCTAATTTATCCATAGATTCATAGATTGCAGAGTCAGAAGGGAGCACAATGGATCACCGTGTCTGACCCCCTGCCCCTGGCAGGAAAGAGGATCAATGTCAGATGACCTCAGCCAGGTGCTTATCAAGACTCCTCTTGAAGACCTGCAAGTTAGATTATAGTACCACCTCTCTTGGAAGCCCATTCCAGATTCTAGCCACCCTTATTGTAAAAAATTTCTGCCTAATGTCTAACCTAAATCTACTTTCAACTAGTTTGCACCCATTATTCCTAGTTACTCCCTGGGGTGCTCTGGTAAATAGCGTATCACCAATTCCTTGTTGTACTCCCTTGATAAACTTATAGGAAGCTACAAGGTCTCCCCTCTGCCATCTCTTGTGAAGGCTGAAGAGATCCCGATCTCTTACCCTCCCCTCATAGGGTCTTTCATGGAGGCCACTAATCATGTGAGTGGCCCTCCTCTGAACCGTCTCCAGATTCTCTGTGTCCTTCTTGAATTGTGGCATCCAAAACTGGACACAGTACTCCAACTGCGGCCTGACGAATGCCACATAGAGGGGGAGCATCACCTCCCTTGATCTCTTGGTCATGCATCTGCTAATACATAACAAGGTGCAATTGGCATTGTTGATGGTCTCATTACACTGCTGGCTCCAATGGCCTCATTACACTGCCGGCCTCATTACACTGCTGGCTCAACTATGACTCCAAGATCTCTCTCAGTTTCTGAGCTGCTGAGGAGGTCATCCCCCAACCTATAGGTGTGCTGAGGATTCCTCCTTCCTAGGTGGAGTACCTTACATTTATCTGAGTTGAACTGCATCCTATTTCATTCCTCCCATTGATCCAACCTGTCCAGGTCAGCCTGTATCTGCTCCCTGTCCTCCAGTGTGTTGACCTTGCCCCATAATTTGCTATCATCCACAAACTTGTAGAGGGTGCTCTCCACACCCTCATCCAAATCACTGATGAACATATTAAATAACACCGGTCCAAGGACCAAACCCTGCAGGACCCCACTGCCCACCTCCTTCCAGGCTGAGAATGACCTGTCCACCACCACTCTCTGGGTGCGGTGCCTAAGCCAGTTAGCCACCGACCTGATTGTGTAAGCATCCACTCCACAGCCTGCTAGCTTCTCAATGAGACTAGAATGTGAATCTGTGTTGAAGACCTTCCTAAAATCCAGGTAGATGACATCAGCCTCAGCTCCTGTGTCAAGGCAGTGTGTGACCTGGTCATAAAAGGCTATAAGTGTTGTCAGGCAGGATCTACCTGTGATGAACCCATGCCGGTTTCCTTTCAGCATCGTTTCCCCTGCTGGGCCTTCACAAATACGCTCTTTGATGATTTTTTCCAGTATTTTCCCAGGGATAGAGGTAAGACAGACTGGCCTAAAGTTACCCATCTCATCCCTTCTCCCCTTCTTAAAAATGGGCACCACGTTGGCCCTTTTCCAGTCCTCAGGGACATGGCCAGAGTGCCATGAGTGCTCAAACAGCCATGCCAGTGGCTCAGCAATGACACTGGCCAATTCCTTCAGCACCCATGGATGGAGATCATCTGGGCCAGCTGACTTGTACCCATCCAGCCCTTCCAAGTGCTCCTTAACTAGTGAGCACTAACCTCTGGCAGTCTTGTGGCTTTTGGACATCTGTCTATGCTCAAGTTGGGGGAGTTGTCTTGGTCAGTACTTAGGAATACTGAAGCAAAGAAAACTTTGAAGAGCTCCACCTTTTTCCCTGCGTCAACCACCAACTGACCTGATTTGTCCTGCAGGGGCCCTATGTTACTCTGCACTTTCCTTTTGCTCGCTATGTATCTGTAAAAGGACTTTTTGTTGTCCTTAATTGTTGAAGCTAGCCTAAGCTCCAGTCCTGCCTTGGCCTGCCTAACTGACTCCCTGCAATAGCGCACCAGGGAGGTGTATGCCTCCTTGGTGGCTGCTTCCTGCTTTCACTACCTATAAATCACTTTCTTTGCCCCCAGTTTTTCCTGGAGCTCTCTGTTGAGCCAAGGGGGCTTTTTTATCCCCTTAGCCCCTTTCCTGTGTAAGGGGATAGACTCCTTTTGTGCCCCAAGGATCACTGCCTTGAGAAACATCCAACCCTCCTGGACCCCCATTTGCTCAATGCTCTTGAGTTCCGCCACCTCACTAACTAAGCTTCTAAGTTTAATGAAGTTGGCTCTTCTGCAGTCTAACACTTTAGACTCACTGGATATTTTTCTCACCCTTCGCTGGATAGTGAACTCTACCAAGTGATGGTCACTATCTCCCAGGTTACTATGTACTTGCAGGTTCCCCACAAGATCATCCCCTGTTGCTAAGATCGGGTCTAGCAAGGCACTACCCCTGGTGGGACTGGACACCACCTGGGTTAGGTGAAGGTCCTGCACACAGTGTAAGAACCTCCTTGAGCAGCTTGTTCTGGCCACCTGTTCCTCCCAGCAGATATCTGGGTAATTTAGGTCCCCCATGACCACTGCCTCCCTTGCCTGTATGGCATCTGAAAGCTGCTTGTAGAATACCTCATCTACCTCATCATCCTGGTGAGGAGGTCTGTAGTAGACCCCCACTAGCAAGTCCTTTTCCCCTGCACGCCCCCTCCGGATCCTGACCCACAATGCCTCAGTATTCCCTTCCTCCACTCTTGCCTTGATGACGGAAGATGTGTACTGCTCTTTAACATAGAGAGCTACACGCCAGCCTAAAGCTGCTTGTAGAATACCTCATCTACCTCATCATCCTGGTGAGGAGGTCTGTAGTAGACCCCCACTAGCAAGTCCTTTTCCCCTGCACGCCCCCTCCGGATCCTGACCCACAATGCCTCAGTATTCCCTTCCTCCACTCTTGCCTTGATGACGGAAGATGTGTACTGCTCTTTAACATAGAGAGCTACACGCCAGCCTTTTTTCCCCCCTCTGTCTCATCTATACAACCTGTACCCCTCAATGCCTACTGCCCAGTCATACGTAGAATCCCACCATGTTTCGGTTAAGTCGACTAGGTCATACGGTGTGCTCGTAAGGATTGCGAGTTCCTCCTGCTTGTTCCCCATACTCCTGGCATTTGTGTAAAGACATTTTAGTCCCCCAGTGGGTGCTCTTGGTGTCCCTTTGCCTTGATGACATGTGTTCCCCTTAGTGCTTACCTGGTTAGGTCCAGTGCCTTGTTTGTGGCTTCCAAACCCTGGGTTGTCATCAACTACAGCTTCCCCATCCCCCATTGAACCTAGCTTAAAGCTCTTCAGAGGAGATCAGCCAACCTGTGGGAGAACAGATGCTTACCTCTAGAAGAGAGATGAAGATCATCCCATCCTAGGAAACATTCCTCTTGGAAGTGCTGGTTGTGGTTGCAGAATCTGAATCCCTCCTGAAGACACCATCTCTGGAGCCGCTGGGTGACTTCCCTGATAAGGGGCATCCTGGCGCTTTCGGATGCTGCCAACTGGAAGGATGGAGAATACCACCTGTGCCCCTGACTTTCTGATGCTGACCCCCAGCTCATAGAAGTCCTTCATGATGCGGTCAGGACTCCTCCCAGCTGCATCATTAATACCCACATGGTCAAGGACCATTGGATAGTAGTCAGTGGGCTTGATAAGTTTAGGAATCCTTGCAGTGATGTCACTAATCGTATCTCCCGGCATGCAGGAGACCTCTGTCATCATGGGATCTAGTCGGCAAATCAGCTCTTCCATGCCTCTCAGGATTGAGTCACCGACCACAATAACTTGACATTTTTTCTTCTGCCTGGGCAGCGGTCCCCCAGTCTGCCCAGCAGTGACTGCAGGGGTCACCTCCTCTGTATCCTCCTCTACTGGAGAATGTTCCTCTGCTGCCTCCTCTATTGGAGAATGTTCCTCCTCTGTCTCCTCTGTCAAGGCTGCCAGGGCCTCGTACCTGTTCCCCAGATGCACTGGCGAAGCAGACGCCAGGTCCTGTCACCTGGGTCCAGAGGTGACAGTCGTCCACTCCCCTGCTGCAGATTCCTCTCATGGGGTTTCACCGGTAGGCATCTGGAGCTGTAAGGAATGGAAGCACCCATCAATCACAGCCTCATCCTCCCTGATCCCACTCAGCCTGGTCAACACCTCCTGGAGTTCCCTCACCTGCTCCTCCAGAACCCAAAGGTGGACACATGAGGGACAGGTGAGGGGGCCCCACCTCTCCCCTGATGGCTGGGCCCCTGCCAGGTCACCCCTGCAGACAGGGGGGCAGGGCTCTGTCTGGGTGAGCGGCTTGTTTTGGCCACCTGTTCCTCCCAGCAGGTGTCTGGGTAATTTAAATCCCCCATGACCACTGACTTGGCTTAAAATAAATAAATAAATAAATAAACAAATAAATATTTATTTATTTATTTATTTTAAGCTGAAAAAATTAAAAATAAACAAATAAATGAATAATATATAAAATAAGTAAACATTTTATATAGTATTTTATAAAATAAATAAAAGAAATAATTTATTTATTTATTTATTTATTTATTTATTTTCCCCCCTCTTGCTACATAGAAGGCTTCTTTGAGGCAAGGAAGAACTGTTATCCAAAATCTACAGATTAAGACACTGAAGGACAAAAGTACTAAATTATTTGCTTCAGGCTCACATGTGAATTCTGTGGTAAATCTAAGTGTAGAACAGTCCTATGCTTTTCCAGTCAGGCCACCTTTCTTCTTCTAGCTCTTTATTTTCAAAGATTCAAGCACCGATGCATGCAAATGCACACATACTCTGGAAAACTGGAGCTCAGCCTGCAGCATTTTATTCTATTCTAATGCAAAGCACTGCATGCAAAGCATTACAATGAGAATTTTTCCTCCATATCATACATTCTTCACATAACTTTGAAAAATGTGCCACACCACATCCTGTACATTCACTAACATTACAAGTGCCAAACACACCCTGCCTCCTGACGCAAATCCAGCTCTCAAGACTGGATCCTGACCTGAAGGCAGCAGGGAAAGTGACAGAGGCAGCACAGTAAGTGGCAGTGGGGCAAATGCAACAAGTCAACTAGTTGTGGGCCAAACAATGTGAATAGGGTTGTGTCTGCATCTGGCATCTATCACGTAGGTTCTCCTACCCTTCCTAAATAAGGGACTATACACAGTCTTTAAGAGTAAATGAATCAAATGGTTTATTTAACATTTAACAACCAATTACCTTATCCTAAAAGAACTCTTATACTATATTAAATTATTTATACACACATACACATATACATATATATATATGCATATATGCATACATACACACACACACACACACACATACACACACAAGTGAATTATCTATTTACAACACTATATAACACACGGTACATACCAACATAAAAGACAGGGAAGGAGGGATGATATACCTTTAGGGACTGCGGGGTCATGCTACTGGGGGAAGGTAGGGACAGATAATCCAGGATCCAGGACCTCATGCAGTTTCCCTCTCTGTAGTATGGATGTGACCTAGTAGTGTTGATCTATTCTGTATCAGTGGTGGGAGACTTCAGCTTTGGGTAGGTATCTTTTTGTTTCTCTGCCTAACAGGCTCCAACTCTCAGGCATGAATCCACTTGAATCAACTTTCCCAAGCACTCTCCCAAATGGAAATCCACTTGATCTACCACCTCCCAGGCGCTCACTCATCTCACAACCACCTTCCAGGCACTCCCCAGTTGAACCAGGTACTCTAGACACACACTCTTTGTGAGAAGAGGATTCCTTTTATACTCCCTCTGCACACCACATTCACATTAGCGCATGACACTCATACAAGTAACTTCCATATGGCATCCAGGTATTTTTCACATCTCACTAGATTTCTTCACACGGAACCTTCTCTTTACCACACAGCCCTTTACTCTCCTGTACCTTCCGGCTGTAGGGTCACCTAAACTTCAACTAGATCTATAGCCTTACACTTTAAGGCCATTACTCCTAGTCCTGTCCCCTATGGCACAGAGAAAATCCCTTCTCCATCTTTTCTACAATTGCCTTCCAATATTTGAAAACTATTATCAAGTTCCCCCGATTACTCTTCTCTACTCCAGACTATATAGCCCTAGGTCTTTCAACTTTCCTCATAACTTATACACCCAAGTCCTATAAACTAGAGTTTTTTTCACCACATCTTCTTGATTATACCAAGTATTGCTCTAGTTATGCTATAAATTTGAGTGATTATCTACTTACTTAAGCTATAGCAAACATACAGACTGGAATCAGCAAAAGCAGATGATGCACATTGTACCCCCTGTAGTTACAATAAGCATTACCACTATTCCTTGCAAACTAAAGACTTCCAGAAGATGCAGAATATTTCCAAGTGTCCTGCTACTCCATACGGCCTCAATGTAATGGACTGTTCTTTATGGACATTCACCTATCTGGACATACCTAATGAATATCCTCAAAATTTAATTTTTGAATGCTCACATATTGAACACATAAAAAAGAAGACCTGTTACACCAAACTCATCACTGTAGCACCTGAGCACCATGCAATAATGCAATAAGTAATGAAACCAGTAGCAGTCACATAAAATACTTTCTTCCTCCTATCCATTACTGTGTGCTCAATAATTGTAATTGTTTTGTGCTTAATAAGGTTAGACCAAGAATTTAAAAAGAAAAACCACAAAAAATTATTCCAGGGCTTGAAAAAAGGTGCTAAATGTAAGAACTGTTTAATTTATCCCCCCCAAAATCACAAAGTTACTTGATATGGTTAAATATGTATATTAAGATGCCTTCCATTCCTTCCCTATTGCCTTCCATTTGCCACCTGTCTTCTCTGCTCCTTGCTCCCAGTCTGCCCCTACACCCCTTACCTCTCCATGCCTCTGCCTGCCTGCTGCTGCCTGTCCCACCTGCTGCTTGCCCCTACCCCCCTGCAGCCTGCCCTCTAGCACTTACCTTTGGAGGGGCATTGGCTTTGGTTTCAAGGGAGACAATAGCAGCAGCAGTCTGGCCCCAGCCCCAGCCCTGGCCAGGTAAAAACAGTGGCAAACACCTTCAGGCCTATTCAGAGCTGAAGCCAGGGCCAGAGCTAGAGCCTAAAGTAAATTGTGGGGTGGGAAGCAGACCACAGGGTCTTCCTTAAACTCCCCAACATCCATCATGTGGTCACCCTCAGACTCTCCCAGCTCCAAACCACCTCCCACACTGTACAAGCCACTCTGACTCAAGACAGGTGGCAACTTATTAATTGTGGCTTTGGTCCCAAGCCTGGGGTTGAAGGTAGGGTGAAGCCACTGATACCTGCCCCAGGCTGTACTCAAATCTAAGATGAGGCCCCCCTCCCCATGTTATTTAGGGAAGAAACCCTTGTCTTGGATTTGAGTAACTATGGTACATAATTTGGTCAAGTATTAAGTTGATTACATGGGAAACTGATAATCTATGACCTGTGTTATAAAGAAGGTAGATTAGATGGTCTAGGATCTCTCTCATAGCCTAAGAAATATGAGCATATAAACGTATCCCTTTACATAAATTGCAAGTTGTTTCAGCTTCAGTTTTCTTAAAACTTTGCCACAAAAACTATGAGAACTTGCAGAATGCCTTTTAATAAAGGAAAAACAATTCCTTCTCAGTCATCACAAGAATTTTGTTAAACTTGTCCAGGATGAATATATATTTTGCCAGCTATGTTAAAGCAATTTCAGTTAGGTATCGGTGCCTTTGAAATCTACAGATGACATGAAAACAGTAATTAAATAAAATAACACATTTGATGTGTGTTTTGTAAGTCTCTAAGTACTGCTGTGTGAAGTAAGGAATTACAGTGCTGATTTTCTATCTCTTTCTTCCTGTTCATAGAACTACTGGAAAGTTAAAATGTACAAACATCATATCCTTAGTCTGCATTTTGAAGTTTTCTGGCAGAGGATCAAAGAAGATGGAACATAAAAGCTGGAGATAAGGATTAAAATTCTGAGGCTTGCACTAAAGGCATAAGAATTGACAAGTCTGTTTGCAGTAGAAATAACTTTAACAATAATCATTGCATCCATGGAAACAAGATCTTAGGTCTAGTGTGAGTCCAGGAATTGAAAAAGATGGTTTAGGGGCTGAACATCTGAAATATAACTTCTTAAAAATTAAGATTGATATTTATGAAAATACAGTACAGTTTAACTTCTATGTTGGAATATAAAAAGCACTGGGGAAATAAAAATCAGGTTAGCCAATTGGCAACCACCTATTTTTAAAAGAAAGAACAGCATGAATTGGATTATATAACATTCAAATGGTGCAATATTAAACAAGCTGTTTGAGGCTGTGGGGGTAGAGGGAGTGCTCCCTAAAAGCCTACAGAAAAATAAACTATCAAAAGCAACTGCCTTAAAAACAAAACATAAGCCTGCATAGTGCTGGCCCTGCAGACATCTGTCACTTAACAGATGTCACCCTAATAATTCACTCATGCAACTCAGCTTTCCAATCAGCAAGAACAATAGATTTGTGTTGATGGATTTAGAGGGTGATGTCTCGGCAAAAGATTCTGGTGCCTGTGCTCAGACTGCTGTACATAATTGCCATTTATGTATGGCATGGTCATTCCTACAAGGTTTTCCTTTCTGAAGACTTTGCATTTTGCCTTCCAAATTTATAGCATCTAACAATTGTTTCATAACAATTCTCCCTATCTGAAAAGGGATAGTAAATCCTATCTTTAAAGGGGGCAGTAAGTCCTCAGTGCTTTTTTTTCCTGTCAACCACTTTTCTGTTGTAGGGACTTGTTTTTGTAACCATAGTGATGAATTTAAACAATTATTGGCTGCCGTCACAAAATTGGTCCCTCTTTCTCTATATAACTTTAGTAAAACAAAACTTTTTTTTCAAACAACATATTAATATGAAGGTAGAAGGTAGCTAAAATAATTAACATAATGTTTCTAACTATGTGATTTTAACTCATACCTTATGCTGCTTTGATTCTTCAGTTTTTTCTTTAACAAAGGATGCAGCTATGATTAATCACCTCTAAAACAAATACCTTTTATAACAAAAAGTCCTTCATAAAGAAATCCTTGACATTTTCACCATTATGCAAATTTGGAACAACACAATATTTATAGATGTGGCTTTGGTGATTTTCAGTATTCATTTGTTATGAACCCTGTCTGGGGTAAGCACTTTCACCCCTACAGTCTGGCTTCCCTTTCTCATTGATCTTGCTGGGAAGTCAGAATTACTCTGCCTTTGCGACATCACATTCATTTTACAGTGACAAGAGGTGATAGCGCGCACCAGTTCTGCAGCATGACTGCTGCACTATAAAAAAGGAGTAGAAATGGCATCAGTGACAGTGCAATTCCTTATTTATGTGCATTTGTTTTTAGTTTACCAAAGTAGAAATAAAAATTAAGAGAAGCACAAATCAGATCAGTGAATTACACCCATGCCCATGTCATATCAGGTAGATTCTTCTTACAGGGTCAAATCCTAGTCCCTACTCCAAGCCCAAGTGTGTAAATTAACTACACCAATGTTTTGGGTTCATAGATGGAACAAAATAATTATTTTCCTCCAGCCAAGGATTTGGAGCAGTAACAGGGCTCCACTATGCACAAATGGCACCTCCTCTCCCCATTGTCCAGTCCTATACATAAAGTCTGTACATTTTCAGGGGACCCTTTTATAACTGGTAATAATTTTTTAGTCGCTTAGAATGAAACTTAGCCGGGGGGCGGGAAGGTCACTTTTTAAATTTTGGTGCTTGGCTGCCATCTTTAAAAATGGCAGCCATTACTAATGAGATGAATAAATGTAGATATATCGATTTTCTAAATGACTTTAAATAAGTATTGCAATAACCTACAAACTTATTTTGTCATTTGATGAGTATGGCCCATTTTTTGGCAATACAATAAGAGTACTTGTTACATGTGGAAAGTTTGCCATTTATGCCTTGAAAATACCTTTGTTATTGTTATATTAATAACAAAGGTACAAATGATTATGGGACCCATTTAAGTAAAATAAAATAATTTAACTAAAATTTGAAGTCAAGTCGGTGACATGGCATATACTGGATATACTTAATCTATGTGTTATTCTTTTGTATCACTATCTTCTTCAGATGACTCTAGAACAATAGCTTTAATTGACTCATCTGAATGTCCATTTCATTGCCTAAAAGCAAATTCACTTCATCTGGCAGTCCACTTTAAGTATGCATCACAGGTTCCAACACATCCAACTAAAATTTTTGTTGGATCAAGAGTTTGTGCATGTTGTGAATTTCTTCATTCATAGACGTGAAAGTGTGCTCAGAGACAGTGCTGTTTGAAGAAGTCATGCCTGGAGAAAGTCTTGCAGAATCATAGTGTGACATTTGCTACCATTTACATGCATGAGCAGTGGATGAACTAGACTCACAGGATCATTGTAATGTATTCTGACAGTGAATAAAACCAAATCTGCAGTGAGCTCCTCGGTTTTTTCCAAGTTGTTGCATAGACTCCACATACATCAAATATTTTGCTTCACTGATGTTACCACTTTCACTTCATCGATGTTACCACTTTCACTTCATCGCTTTCACTTTACCACAGCCAAAGAAACCTCCCACTGTGTCTACAACAGTGACTCCATAAATCTCAAGAGCAGCAGATGCTACATCATGCTCTGGAAATAACAAAAGGTAGTAGTGGTATGATGGGACACCTCCTGGTTTCTTCTTGTACATTTATGTATCTTGCTCAGTCACATGACTGATGTAGGAAGGAACAACCCATACATCAGAATCTTCACAATAAAAAATGATGGTGCAGGAATTATCTAGTTGAGCTTCATGGAAGAACACCCTTGTGTCAGCCTTACATGGAGATTTCAATATAAAGTGTGCATCATATTCTCTGGATTTTAAATCATAGCAGACAAGATTCATTGTATAGTACGTGTCAGCATGGTGGTAGTAAGAACACTATTCATTCAAAAGGAAATGTTGTAGTCTCATTTTGTTAGAATGCTTTGATAGAAATGAGCACCAGGATGCTCTAGTAGGCATTTGCTGGTCAGAAACAGGGTAGATGTTACAAACAAACCCAAATGACTTTAAACGATACTGCTGCTCATGTTGTTTTGTATTAGTCTTCAACAGTTCTTCACCATAAACATTAATGAAGTGAAATGCCACTGCTTGTCAGTGACAGCCAGTGACATACTTGAAGAGACTTAAGAAATATTAAGACTGTATCTTGCTTGGTGGGACTTTATTCCATATCATTCCAACATGTATTAATTCATGATTGTATTATGGTGGTGAGATTGACTGTAGGTTCATTAATGTTATAAACTTTGATTTGACAGGTTTGTGGAATGTCCCATTTGCTGTACAGAATGAAAGGTTCACAGAAGTAATTCTGTAATGCATTATTTCTTCTAAAGTCATGGTAGTCTTTTTTCTACTGGTTAGAAGGTCAATGACTTGTTTCATTGTACAATGGTCAATCATTTTCCTGCACTCTTGCTTGCTCTTGGTTGCAGTTGTCTTAGTTGCAAAGGTCTTACTTTTCCTTGTGTTGATAGCGTCATAAATTTACTGAGTTCCAGAAGAAAGTCCCTCCAGAATGTTTTCCACTATTACATTACTCTCATCATGAACTGTATGGAAACTCTTCCTTACCTCTTTTGTTGCTGGCTCTCCAGAGCAAAAGGAGCAAAGAGTTGATTAATTCAGAGGGACCATTCTGTTCATGGTCGTTTCAATGATCTAGCCTGGAGGCAATTTGCTGTAAGTCTTTCCAGTCAATGAAAATGAAAACATTGTAGCCATGTGTACCTTTTCATCTTCTCTCAATACTGTCATTCACCAGTAATACAAGGACAGGTATCTTAGATAGCTGACATTTCCACAAGCTGCTAACAGTGGAAGCATTCTGCAGCAAGTCGATAAGTACTCTTCAAAATTCATTCCATTATGCAGACAATGGTAATGTTGAAAGAGGATTTCAACAGCCATAATATAAGACAGAAAATACTTGGCCACATCTGAGTGACTACTAAGCACATCTTCAAACATCAAACATACCAATTCCTGAAAAGCAGTTGAACTGATGAATTCATATCCATTTCCTGTAGTGATTTCTACCAACTGTTTCAACCTGTCAATTGCTCGAGGGTAATGTTTACCCAAAAATGTTCTATGTGCACTACCTGCAGCCACAACCCCTATAGCATCAGCTAATTTTTCAAGACCACTACATGCATATCTCTTTCCTAGAGCATTGAGATAAGACATTTCTGGGTGAAACCTGCCAAGTACCCCTTTCACATAAGAAATGTGTGTAACATTTAATGTTGTATGTTTCCCACTTTACAACATTTCTTTTAAGAGAGCAATAATATCAAGTAAATGCTGGGACTCTTCCATGTGGTTGAATGACTTGGTGAAGTGCATGGGCTGGTGTGCTTGTATTCCCTCAGAACTAACCTTAAATCTTTGTGGTTGTAGTTGAACATGTAATTTGCCACTCCCATTATTATTGGTGATAACTGGGCAGACTGGACTTTTCTGAACTTCAGGTTTTGATATAACCAAGGTTGTTAGATCTGAAATAGTTCATTCTTAGCTAAATGAAATTGGTTTTGCTATAAATCCTTTTGTATAATGGCTTGTTTCAGAGCCTGTTAACCCATCTTCATTGAAATCATCATTGTCTGTGACAAAAGTACAAGGCCGACCTGGAGCAATTTCACTTGGACACAAGTGACCATGCTGAATTGATTGCAGTATATCCACTGAAAGCACCGAACTATGGTCATATTTGTAGCATTTCTGCAGTTTCCATATTAAAAGTTCATCAAGAACATCATTGTAAGTAATACCAAGTTTCATTTCCTTCAGGATTTAGGTGAGTTCCTTATTACCCGTCATGTTGTGAACATACATAGATAATGTGACTTCTACTGGCTGTCACTTTCCTATGATTAGATGCAACAATCCTTCAAACAGAAAACATGCAGCTGGTAGTAGTCATTTTTCAACCAGAGCACAGCCTTCCTCAAATGTAGAATGAGGATTAGCAAGTAATGCCACAAGATTGTGAATGAATATCAATGGATGTGTTACCCTCTTTCAGTTCATTGATCCCACATGGCCATGGGGTTCCAGCCTCCATCTGATCCTTAAAGAATGGGGAAAGTATACTGGTGGGGCCTGTTGCCATCACTGAGTGAGCTGAGCGCTGGCCAGGTAAGCAGAAGAAGAGACACCACGTCATCGTTGTGGGTGACTCCTTGCTGAGAGGAACAGAGGGACCCATCTGTAGTCCGGATCCCACAGAGTGCAAGGTCTTCTGTCTGCCTGAAGTCAGAATCAGGGACATCACAGCAAGAATTCCTGACCTCATCCAGCCCTCCGACAACTATCCCATGGTCCTCATCCGTGTGGGAACAAATGATGCAGCCAGGAGTAGTCCAAACTGTATCATGAGTGATTACAGGGCTCTGGGGACCAAGCTTAGGAAGAAAGGGGTGCAGGTGGTTTTCTCATCGATCCTCCTGGTCTGCAGTCACAGTAGGCATCAGGTCACCAGTGTCAGAGAAGTCAACCTGCGGCTCCGGAGTTGGTACCATCGTGCGGGTTTTGGCTTCCTGGACCACAATCTGCACTTTCATGCAAACGACCCCCTGGAACATGATGGGCTTCATCACCCTGCAAAAGTTAAGAGTCTCTTTTCTTACAGGTTGGCTGACCTCTGACATGAGGCTTTAAACTAAGTACAACGGGGGATGGGGAGGCAAGAGATGGAGAGAGTGTAGAACCTATAAACTGAGAGACATGCAGCAGTACACCCCAGGTTAGTACCAAGAGGCCCTTTGGGCATCAGAATGGGTGGAAACCAAAGGCACCATTCGGAGGGTGCAAGTGCTTCTATACTAATACTAGGAGCATGGGGAAGAAACAGGAACAATCCTCACTTCTTCTTGCAGATAATAACTTTGATTTAGTGGGGCTAACGGAAGCCTGGTGGGACCCTACCCATGACTGGGCAGTACGCATTGAGGGCTACAGGTTGTACAGAAGAGACAGAGTAGGGAGGAAAAGGAACGAAGTTACTCTCTATGTAAAGGAGCATTATACATCTACCCTAATCAAAATGGGATCAGAGGAGGACAAAGTTGAGGCATTGTGGGTTAGGATACATCGAGGACGAGGGGAAAGGGCCTTGGTGGTGGGGGGTTGCTTCCTTGCCTAAATGGGGAAATCCGGGGGAGCCAAAGGGCAAAAAAAGGCATATAGGTGGTGGAAGCAGGGGGAAGCTACCAAGGAGGAGTAGACCTACTTGGCCCATACTTGCAGGGAGGCAGTTACAAAAGACAAAGCAACTACAGAGTTAAGGCTGGCAACACAAATTAAAGACAACAAAAAGGCTTTTTTAGGTATGTAGGGAGTAAAGGAAAGTGCAGGGCAGCATAGGACCCTTACTGAACAAAAAGACCCCATCAAACAAGATTCAATGCTGATATAGAGAATCAGCGATTCGGCCATAGACACAGCTTTAAATGTTTTTTTTTTATATACCTCAAGGTACTAGGTGGCTCTTGAATGCTGTGATGCTCAGGTGGATGGCGCATCCCACATGAGAGCAGAGAAATCCAAACTACATTTCCTATGCTGTAGTTTAAGTCCATTACTCCTAGTCCTGTCACTTTGGGGACAGTGACCACCAAACAATCAAATTCACCGTATGGCATAGGGTGGGTAAGATAACTAGTAGGGTGGAAGTGCCTGGCTTTAGGAAGGCTAACTTCAGTGTGCTCAGGAGTCTAGTCAATGACGCACTGCAGGATAAGACTAATGACAAGATGGGAGTCCAGGAAGAATGGTCGTTCCTAAAGGAAGCAATCCTTTGGGCACAGAGGCAGACTATCCCAGTACAAGGGAAAAGGGGGAAGGCAACAAAAAGTCTTTTTTTAGTTATGTAAGGAGTAAAAGGAAGGTGCAGGGTAGCATAGGACCCCTACTGAACAAGAAGGAGCAATTAGTGACAGACACGGGGGACAAGGATGAGCTATTTAATGCGTTTTTTGCCTTGGTGTTCCTGAACAGGGTCAAGATAAGTCTCCTAATGGGTTCTTAGATGGGCATCAGAGGGACACCAGCCCACCAACTGTCGACGCTGACTTGGTGCACAGGCACTTGGATGGACTGGATGTGTTTAAGTCAGCATGCCAGATAAGCTGCAGCCAAGAGTACTAAAGGAATTGGCCAGTGTCATAGCAGAACAACTGGCATAGCTGTTTGAGCACCCGTGGTGCTCAGATAAGGTTCTGGAGGTCTGGAAAAGGGCCAATGTGGTCCCTATTTTCATGAAGGGGAGGCAGAAGGATCCAAGTAATTATAGGCCAGTCAGTCTCACCTCCATCCTTGGAAAGGTCATTGAAAAGATTATGAAGGATCATATTTGTGGGAGTCCAGTGAGAAAAATAATGCAGCAGGAAAGCCAGCATGGATTCATAGTAAGTAGATCATGCCTGACCAATCTGGTTTTGTTTTATGACAGGGTCACAAAATGCTTAGATGCAGGAGTAGAGGTGGATGCCGTTTTCTTGGACTTTAGCAAGGCCTTCGATACAGTATCTCAACCCATTCTCATAAATAAATTAAGAGGCTGTGACATAGATTTTTCAGTCTGGTGGGTGGCAAATTGGCTTAACAGTCATACCCAGAGAGTGATAGAAGACAGGTCAGTATCAACCTGGAAGGATGTGGGTAGTGGGATCTCGCAGGGTTTTGTCTTTGGACCTGTACTCTTCAATATCTTCATCAGTGACTTGGATGTAAGTGTGAAGTGTACTCTGTCCAAGTTTGTGGATGATACTAAATTGTGGGGTGAAGTGCACACTCCGGAGGGTAGGGAATGATTGCAGGCAGACCTGGACAGGCTGGCAAGGTGGGCAGTATACAATAGGATACGGTACAACAAGGACAAGTGCAGAGTGCTGCACATAGGGCACAAAAATATCCAGCCCATCTACTGGCTGGAAATGACCCTCTCAGCAGCACAAAAGTAGAAAGGGATCTCGGAGTCATAGTGGACTCCAAAATGAACATGAGTCCTCAGTGTGATGAAATAATCAGCAAAGGTAACCACACTTTATCATGCATCATTAGATGCATGACAATAGAATCAAGGAGGGCACCATACTTCAAGAAGGATGTTGATAGACTTGAGAGGATCCAGAGGAGGGTAACTTGAATGGTTAGGGGCTTACAGGACAAGGCCAGGAGGAGAGACTGAGGGACCTGGACCTCTTCAGCCTCCACAAAAGAAGGCTGAGATGTGATCTTGTGGCCACCTACAAATTCATTAGGGGGACGCGGCAAGCGATCAGAGATGCTCTGTTCACCAGTGCTCCTCTTGGGATAACAAAGAACAATGGTCAGAAACTGACAGAGAGCAGATGTAGGCTAAATATCAGGAAAAACTTCTTCATGGTAAGGATGGCCAAAATTTGGAATGGTCTTCTAAGGGAGGTGGTACCTTGGAGGTCTTTAAGAGAAGGCTGGATAGGCATCTGACCCCAGCGCTCTTTCCTGCCTAGGCAGGGGGTCGGACTCGATGACCTGTTGAGGTCCCTTCCGACCCTAGCATCTATGAATCTATGAAGCTTGGCTATATTCCCTATCAGTTCTGGAGTGTCTATACCCCAACTATTCACTGCACTTCCAACTTATGCTCCTCTGTGCTTGGGGAAATAAATGGTGTACATTTCATTTCTGTGATACCTGCACTGAAAGTCAATGTCTTTTCTGAAATTTTCTTCATGCTTCTTGCACAGAGATCATAGAGCAAGTCATGACAAGTATTTTGTATTTCTTCATTGGTGACCATCAAATCTTTTTGTAGCTGCTCGTACTCGAAGAGTACATCTTGAAGTGTATATACTTTTTTGCCGATTTCTAGACTCTCAACTAGAGAAAAAAATTGCTGCTGGAAAGCCTTGTACTGTTTCTCTGATATCCATTTTTGCTGTTGTTGGTGATATTCTTCTTTAGTTTCTCTCACATGCTTATTATATACAGATCTGGGAAATGATTCCAAGTCCCATCTGTTTGAATTCAGTTCCTTTTTACAGATAACCTGTTGCCTAGGGAGTATCTTCTGCTCTTCTCTACCAAAGGTTCCTCACAAATTATACATGAAGAAACTAACAAGGAACATCCTTAACTACTTCTTACTTGTGATTCAGTTGGTTCATCAATAATTTCAGTATCAATCTCCTTTGCAACACTTAACAGATTGTGTGCCTCTTGTGTATGCTTCAGGTTAACACCTAAATCATTTAACTTACAGTTTTTATGCACTTTCTTTGGCTTATCATCAACCTGTATTCACTCAAAGAGTATCAAAACTTATGTGCAATTCCTTTCATTCTTGAGCTTTTTGTGCAGGTTTATTCCATGTATGCTAGGAAAGTTGTTATAAGGGGTTCTTCTTGTATGCTGAAGTTTTTTCACATGTGATGCACACATATACTCTGGTTTCTCTTCAGATCGTATATGATGCACACATTGTTATCTCATGTTTTATATTTTTCTTGGTTGATTCTGGCAGTGCTGCATCTAAAAGTGCTGGCCTCTTGGTTTGTTCTATCCAGCCCCTGTTCTATCATCCATTGTTCTTAACTATTCATCTTCTCTTCATTCACTACAAAAGAATACATTTTAAAAAATGTAGATAAGAACTAACAACAAAAGAATAGGATTACCAAAATATTAAGAGTGGATACCATTATATGTTATATGTTGTGCCTTAAAAAGCAGTCAGTAATGATGTTATTTTGCATTTAAAGGTTTATAACTGACAAACAATGAGCCATTACTCATCAGGACACAGGAACTTTGTAGGTTATTGCAATGCCAACTTAAAGTCATTTAGAAAATCAAAATTGGCCTCACAGGTACCAAGATATCTACATTTATTCATATTGTTAGACATGGCTACCATTTTTAAAGAGGGCAGACAAACACCAAGATTAGAAAAGTGAACCCCAAGATAAATTTCTTTCTTAACACATCAGTTATGAATTTCAGAAATAAAAAAAGTCCTCACTAAAAAATTCACAGGCTTTATATATATGACTGAACTACGAGGTTGGAGGCTGATTGTTTAATGCACCCTTGCAGTTATGGATCTGAGAGTCACACCTTTCAAGGATCTCTGCCTTCTTGCCAAACCCTTTCATGTAGGGCATTTTTACACATGCTCGTGGGGGAGGGGGTGTTGTGGGAACCTTTCAGGAGCTGCTCTAATTAAAGTACCCATGGTGTCTTGTGTATTTAGCATCCCACAGTCTAAAATGGTAGCAGGGGTGCTTTAACTAAACCTCATTCAAGAAGCTTTAGTTAAAGCACCCCCACCACCATTTTGAAGCATGGGATTTTGAATACATAAGATGCTGCGGCTGCTGAAGGATGCGAATTTGCATGCTCCAGGAGACTCAATTAAGTTTGCTCTGAAGCACTGTAATTACAGCCCATTGGAGCAGACATCCTGCATGTCTACAGGCACCCATAGTGCTCCAATGTTGCCCAACCCTTCTGGCACAGGAAGGAATTGGTTCACTTACATATAAACTATACACCCTATTCCCCTCAGCCTGCAGGTAGTAGAACCATGCTAATTCCAGTGCTTAGTAGTCCTTCCACAAAAATGGAGACAAGGTCCAGTTCAGCCTCAAAGTACAACGTTGCTTCCCTCCCCCAAGAAATTAAATAACCTCTAAGTGAGGTTACCTTCACTACAACTGGGAAGGATTATCTTTAATCTATCTTTTTTCTCTGGAACCTGTAACAGCTGGTTTAGAGCTCCTGTAGTTGCATGCAATGCTGTTAGCTGAACAGGTTTCTGTGGGGGAGCAAAAAGGAGTAGGAAAGAACACATTTTCACTTCTACTGAAGAAGAGAGGCATCAAGGGTAGAATTTCATATTCCTCATTGAATGCAGGTGCAGCTGGGAACCAGAGATTTCATTTTAGTTCTCTCAGCTGCACTCACTAGAGGTGAGGAAAGGGGAAGTGATATTTCCTTGGAATGTAGCAATTAATAAGAGAGAAATCAAAGTCTATCAAATACATTAATTCAATGTGGAATTTCCATTCTACTCTGCTGTGAAAGAATTTCACCTGAATGCAGGGGCTCCATTATATAATTTAAGCAGGACTACCCGAGGCTCTATTCCAGTTTTGAACGTGAAAGGGAGCCAAAGGAAGAAGAGAGTATTCATGCCAATGAAGAATCACTAGTCCTAAACTATATGTAGGGTTATTATTCCAAATACAATAGCAACCATGATAAGATCATCCTAAGCAGTTCTTTCTGCCTGTATATGATTGATATAAAGAGTCTTTTATATATATTAGTGTCTTTTAAAGCAACAAGGACTGGGGATTTGAATTGTCAATTTCTGTTTAGCTTTCAAAAGCATGAGAATAAGTACTTTGGCATTTTTTTGGTATACATCTTCCATAAATATCAGCTTAACAAGCATAAGCAGCTCTTGAAAAACAATTTCCCTTTTATTCTGCAGTAGTTCGTCAAAGATTTTCCAAGAGTTACGCAACAGATAAAAGTGGTAAAAAAAAAAAAAATCTTTCCATTCCTTTTCCAAAAAGTGCCCTGGGCATTTTCCTGAAACCTTAAACAAATAAATGATATGCAGGGCAAAAGAAAATCTGTAATAAATCATGTTTGTAAGGCATTTATTTTCCATTCTCTAATTCTAAAGCAAAACAAATGACCAAGAATCCCTTTTAGGCTATGCATAAACTACAAAGAAAAGCCATGTTGGACAATCAGCATCAACACATCTTCTCTTGCATATCCTTACTCACCAGTTCAATTCAATGAATCTTTATTCACATGACAACATACACAACTGTTGCCAACGCGTAAGTAGCACCAAACTTCAAGCATCTGTCAGGATCTAGATAAGATTTATCCACTATGGGCTACATACTAAGTTTAGGGATGTATCTCTCTGTCTCTTTGTCTTTGCACCCCTAACATGGTGGCAGCTTGCTCTAGTATAGTCCAATTATTTGGCAGGTCCCACAAATTAACCTGCACTTTCCCCTGACTGATGTGCTGCTCTGCTTTCTGTCCTGTCTGCTGCTAAGCTGCCTGGCCCCTCCCCCATCTGCTGCACACCACACAAAGGCTGCCCGTGCCACTTGTGGCACACATTGCAGGTTGGCCGCTCCAGCTGTAGTGTGATACCATCTCTACAGTCTCTTTTTGGTAATCTCCTGTGGTAACAGTTGTCATAGTATTATGGATGGGCTCTTATCCAGGAGCAAAACAGTATAAAGTAGTAGAAGAACAGTTACTTAGAGAACCTAGATGCTTTCAAGTCAGCAGGGCTGGATAGTAAGTACCCTAGAGAACTGAAGGTACTGGCTGAAGTAATTTTGGAGACATCGACTACCCTCTTTGAGAACTTGTGGAGGTTGGGTGACATCCCAGATTACTGGAAAAGTGCAAATATAGTATCTATCTTTAAGAACAGGAACTAAAAGTCACTACACCAAGGCAACTGGACTTTCAATTTTGATATACTAACTATAGGATGAGCCAGAGCAACCTCTCTTATTTGCACGGGGAAATCTTGACTGTTCTTCCACTTAATGTTGAAAGGTATACCTCACTCAAGCAATCAGTCCTAGAATACATCAGCAGGGAAATGAAACCATATGTAGTCTTTCTACAAGGAACACATAGAACAGCTGTGGAAGATGAACTTCTCAGGCTACAGCCTTGCAGACTCTGCAGCAAGCAGTATCCTTGGTCTTGCTACCTTCATCAGAAATAACCTACCATATGCTACCAACAGACATCACATCTCCCAGAGTGCAATAGAATGGAGCACTGTCTAAGTCAATGACATAATCATTGTCAATCACATACCTGCTTATTTATGACTAGATGACCTTATATGCAGGTGACTTCAACTGTCACCATCAAGACGGGGGATAGTCAATTAACAGTAGCAACAGAGACAATCTTTGCTCTGGGCAAACTTGAATGGTATAACTCTCATATATGACCCAAAGGAGCCACAATCAAAATTGGCAAGGCTGCTGTACCAGATAAAATATATCCAGAATTCATTACTGTAACAGGCACAGGGTGCACCTGTTCATTTAAGAGGGAAGAAGGCTCTGGTAGGAACTGAATAAGCAGGCAGGGGACCACCTGACCACAAAGGGTCGGGGCTTAACTAGGAGGTAAACCCAGAGCCAGACCTGGGGCAGGCAGTCTCACACTGGCTGCTGACATGGAAGGTACTTGTGAGCAAGCAGCAGACAAAGGGAAACTGCACTCCCAGGGGTTAAGAGATTACAGGCTTAGAGCTGAGGTAGGGTCTGGTGTTTTAGGGATTGAGATAAGGGACAATGGTGGTCTCAACCATTTTGGGAACACTGTCAGAGGCCTGGGAGTAGGGTTAGAGCCTGGGAGCAGGGCTAGAGGCCTGGGGAAAAAAAAGACTGCAGGGTCCTCTGGGTTTCCTCTGCAGAAAAGGACCTGGGTGTTACAGTGGACAATAAGCTGGATATGAGTCAACAGTGTGCCCTTGTTGCCAAGAAGGCTAACAGTATACTGGGCTGCATTAGTAGAAGCGTTGCCAGCAGATAGAGGGAAGTAATTATTCTACTCTATTTTGCATTGGTGAGGCCACATCTGGAGTACTGTGTCCAGTTTTGGGGCCCCCATGATGGAAAGGATGCAGATAAGTTGGAGAAAGTACAGCAGAGGGCAATGAGAATGGTTCGGGGCAGGGACACATGACTTGTGAGGAGAGGCTGAGGGAACTGGGTTTATTAGGCCCTTAATGCTTACTACTTATTCCGCCTGAAGAAGAGAAGACTAAGGGGAGATTTGATATTGATAGCAGCTTTTAACTACCTGAAGGGTGGCTCCAAAGAGGATGGAGCTAGACTGTTCTTAGTGGTGGCAGATGACAGAACAAGGAAGAATGGTCTCAAGTTGCAACAAGGGAGGTTTAAGTTGGATATTAGGAAAAACTCTCTCACTAGGAGGGGGGTTAAGCACTGGAACAGGTTACCTAGAGAGGTGGTGGAATATCCACCTTTGCAGGATTTTAAGGCCCAGCTTGACAAAGCCCTGGCTGGAATGATCTAGTTGGTGATAGTCCTGCTTTGAGCAGGGGGTTAGACTAGCATGAGATGACCTCTTGAAGTCCCTTCCAACCCTAATTTTCTATGTTTCTATGAGTAGGGCCAGAGTTCGGGACCAAAAGCTGAGGAGTAGGGCTAGAGAGCCCAAGGCAAGCCTGAGGTACTGGGATGCCCAGGGGAGCCAATTATAGTTAAGGAGAAAAGGACAGTTAAAGAGACAGAGGCCTGAGGCACAGGGTATCCAGGTGATGGATTTAATGGATATAGCAAGGGCACCTATTGGGGGGGCGGGGGCTTAGATGCCTCTATACTAATGCTAGGAGCATGGGGAAGCTGGAGGAACTTGCACTTCTGCTTGCAAATAAAGAATTTGACCTGGTTCGGCTAACAGAAACTTGGTGGGATTCTATCCATGACTGGGCAGTGGACATTGAGGGCTACAGGCTGTACAGACAGGACAGAGAGGCGAAAAAAGAGGGGTGGGCATTGCTCTCTATGTTAAGGAGCAATATACATCTTCCGTAGTTAATTTGGGCCAGGAAGAAGAGCAACTTGAGGTACTATGGGTCAGGTTACAGGGGGGTCAGGATGAAAGGGACTTGGTAGTGGGGGTCTACTACAGACCCTCACTCCAGGGGGATGAGTTAGACCTAGAATTCTTGAAACAGCTTTCAGAGGCAGCACGCTCAAAGGACCTGAGCATCATGGGTGACTAACTTCCCAGATATCTGTTGGGATAAACAAGCAGCCAGGTCTGCCTGTTAACGAAAGTTTCTAACCTCCTTACAGGACCTTCACCTATTGCAGGAGGTACGCGTTCCCACTAGGGGAAATGCCTTACTAGATTTGGTACTGGCCATGGGGGATGACTTGGTGGGGAATCTGCAGGTGCAAGGTAACCTAGAGCATAGTGGCCACCTATTGATAGGGTTCACTATTTGGAGAAAGGTGGGGAAGATAACTACTAGGGCATAAGTGCTAGATTTCAGGAAGGCCAACTTCAACAAGCTCAGTAGATTAGTTAGGGAGGGACTGACTGGTAAAAGTCTTGGAGAGATGGGAGTCCAGGAAGGGTGGGAGTTTCTGAAGGAACTAATCCTGCAGGCACAGAAAAGGACCACCCCAGTACACATAAAAGGGGGCAAAAAGCAAAGAAACTCTCTTGGTGGAGCAGGAAAGCCTGGAGGGGAAAAAAAGAGGCCTACAGCCTGTGGAATCAGGGGGCTGCCACCAAGGAGGAGTATACCTGCTTGGCTCGAGCTTGCAGGGAAACAGTGAGGAGAGCCACAGTAGAAATGGAGTTTAGTCTGGCAGCAAAGTTAAAGATAACAAAAAGTCATTCTTTAAGTACATAGAAAGCCAAAAGATGGTGAAGGCTAACTTAGGGCCCCTTCAGGATGAACTAGGGCAACTGGTAACAGATAGTAGGGCCAAAGCAGAGCTTCTAAATGATTTCTTTGCATCTGTGTTTCTGGACACGAATACAAATACACGTCCCATTGGGACCTTAGATAAGCCCAGTATAGCTACCAACCCACCAACTGTTTGCAGCATTGTTCAGGCTGCAGCTGGAGTACTGCATCCATTTTTGGGCACTGCACTTAAAGAGGGATGTAGATGGCCTGGAGAGGTTTCAGAGGAGGGCCACTCATCTGTTTAAAGGCCTACAGGAAAAAACTTATGTGGACCGATTGGGAGACCTGAACCTCTTCAGCCCCGACAAGTGGTGATCTTATGGCCACCTACAAACTCATTGGGGATGAGGGGCAGCAAGAAATAGGGGATACAATGTTTACCAGGGTGCCTGTCAGAGTAACTAGAAATAATGGCCACAAACTGGAAGAGACCATATTCAGATTGGACAACAGGAAAAAGGTCTTTACAGTGAGGGTTGCCAAAATATGGAATAAGCTTCCAAGGGAGGTGGTGCTATCCCCTTCCTTGGAGGTATTTAAAAGGAGATTGGACAGTTAGCTGGCTGGGGTCATCTGACCCTAGCACTCATTCTGGCCCAGGACAGGGGGTCACACTCGATGATTTAATAGGTCCCTTCTGACCCTAACATATATGACATAGGGACCTGGGGCACTGGTATTCCCCTGGGAAGAGACACCTACCAGATGAGACACAGAGCATGATCAGTAACATCTGCGACGCATAGGCATGGTGTAAGGGTGAGCTGGAGCAACCTAATAAGCCCTTAAAATACTAAGTAGTGATACCTGAACATCATTATGGGATCAAGGATCCCTGAGACATCAGATGCTTGGACAGGGAGGCTAACAACAAGTGTGGCAGGGGAGGTGAAGGGGAGCAAGCCTGAGAAATGAGTAAGATCAGAATCACAATGAAAAGGTGGCTTCCAAAATTAATGTATAAATGTCTAGAAACAGAATTCCAAAAATCTGAAGAAAAGCTGACATCATTGCTATCTTGAAATCCAATAAACCACCAGAGACTAAAGAGCTACTGAACCATCTCACTACTCTGTGTTACATACCAACTCATGGAGGACATAACCCTGAATAGAAGAGAGAACATAATTGATCTCCAGCTTCTGAAAGAACAAGCTGACTTTCAAAATAAAGTGGTGTACCACTGACCAAGTGACATTACTTATATCTAACATAGAAGACACTTGAAATGAGGCAGAAAACAGGCATGGTCTTTATTGACTTTACAGTTGCCCATGACACTGTTTGGCACCAAGGCCTCAAATATTAGCTGTGTTCTGTGATACCTGACTGCAAGCTATGCACTTTCATCATAAACATCATCTTTAGCAGATCATTCAAACTCACTACCAGCCAAGGAGAAAAAAGCAAAGTATGAAAAAATAAGAATATGATGAAAATGGAGTTCCCCAAGGGTCGATGCTAGCACCAATACTATTCAATGCATACATCTCAGATTTCCCACATACAACATCTTAGTGATAGATACATGTATGCCAATGATGTTGCCATAGTAGCCCAAGGAATAGACACCACAAAACTGGAAAAGATCCTGATTGCTGACATGGAACTCATCACTGACTCACTCCAGAAATGGCACTTAAAGTTGAGCACCAATACACCAATATCATCACTCTTCCACCTGAACAACTGTCGAGCCAAGACCATGGTGAATACTACAATAGGCAACCATATTCTTTCTGTAACAGGGAGGCTAGGGGGCTT
>NW_005842669.1:150534-181628 GCF_000455745.1 Alligator sinensis | reverse complement strand
AAAGAGCAGCAGGAAGAGCCTCAGGAAAGGAAGGCTGCACATTATGAGCTGTCAGACAGCAAATTCCTAGGGATTTACCTGCTAAGAGTGCCTACAGCAAAGCTAGCTGCCAGGGAATAGCAAGGAAGGAGCTGAGAGCTGGTAGGGGACTAGGACCCAGCATGATTAGAGATTTTTGATAGACAGTCAGGGGGCTCAGAGTTAACTTATAGCCAGACTGATTATGTTTTCTGTTTGAATTCTTGCCAGTGGTTTGAGTTGGCACTATCGGGGTAGTATGGAGGTCCCAGTGGTGCCCAAGGGCCACAGGATCACCTAGAGCCCTTCCCAGGGTTTAGGCTCTAGGTACAGACAAGCCGATGCCAAGGTGTGGAAGCCTGAGCCCATGAAAGACAAGGCTAGATCCCATGAGGGGTGAAAGCAGAGTCTGTGAGTGGCAAGACCAGAGCATTGGCAAGTCAGTACCGGGACCAGGGCCTGAAGCCAAGGTGGAAGTGATTTGGACCAAAGCCCAGAGCCCAGGTTCAACACTGGGGACCAAGAAGGCAGGGACCCCAGTAAGCACCTAGGGGCCTGGAGAGGCCCCACTAGGATTCTTAAAGACACATAGGCCTGAATGGACTGCATCTTTGATAGGGTACCAGGGGTCCACAACCCAAGGAAGGGAGAGAGTAGATAGGGCCAGGGACCCAGAGCCCAAGAAAGTAAAAAACTGAGCACAGCTAGCAAGCCCACAACTCGAGAAGAGGGGAAACTAGAGGCCAGGGTCCCAGAACTCAAAAAGAGTAGAGACGGGATAGATCTACCAAGCCCACAGTCCTAGAAAGGCAGATATTGGGTCCAGGAGCCCATATCCCAAGAGGGGCATAGATTAATAAGGACGTAGAGGCCTGAACTATTGAGAGGAGATGTGGGACCAAATTCCAAATGGTATGAAAGATTAGTAACACTTGCAAGGCATGGGTCTGGCTGTAGGGGAGGTCAGAGTTGTGAATAGCCCATAAGTTTGTGGGGGGAGGGCAAGTATGGGCTAGGGGACCCACCTGACATGGGGAATAGGTTGAGGACAATGGGGTCTGGAAGATCTGCTGGTAGAAAGATAAAACAAGGCTTGCCCTACCTAGGAGTTGCATTACACCGTTCCCTCACCTACAACCGTCATGTTCAGAAGGTCAGTGTGGCAGGGCACTGTGGGTGCCTGCCACTTTAAGACCAGAGCCAAGCAGCCAGCAGGTGATGGTTGAGGCAGCCATTTTAGATCCCTGGCTGCCTATATAAACAGCTCAGTTCCCTGCTGGCTGGGCAGGCAGTAACATTGCCTGGCTGTGAGGCTCCGTGTATCATCCTGGAAGCAAGGGAGGAGCTGTAGGGGATGGTTAGGAGGCTCCTGTTCCTAGGCATAACCTAAAACTGCACCCTGCCAGGATTGGGGCCTAGTGGGGCTCTCAGTGGCCCAGGAACCCCCAGAAAATGCCAGGCCAGTTATCAGCCCAGTGAAAGGTAGGTAGGGGTGCCTTAACCCTAGCCCTCACCTTCGGGTGGGTTAAGTAACACCGGAGGAGAGTGGGGTCCAGGCACGGCTAAGACCACCTGAGCCTTGTGTGGGGTGCAAGACCCTGAAAGACCCTGAGGAGGGAGAGTGGGGCCAGGCATGGCTACAGCCACCTGAGCCCACTGGGGAGTGAAGCCCCATGGCCCCAAGTGAGGGGATGATGTGGAGCCCCAGTGAGGGGGGCAGAAATAAGGACCCCAGTGAGGGGGCATCCCCAGGTGAGGGGGGAAGAGATCTGGAGTCCCAGGTCAGGGGACGGTGTGGAGCCCCAAGTGAAGGGGGCAGAGATGAGTAGCCCCAAACGAGGGGTCAGTGAGTAGCCCCGAGTGAGGGGGGGCAGAGATGAATAGCCCTGAGTGAAGGGGGCAGCATAGAGCCCCGAGTGAGGGGATGAGAATGCCCTGGTGAGGAGTGGCCCCAGAAAGGGGTGGAGATAATAAGGCTGAGAGTCCAGTATGTTGATATGTATAGAATTGCCCCTGGAACGGGCTAGAGCAAGCTTAGACCTGGTTGGTTAACTGGTTGGTCACAACTCTGGTGAGGATCACGGGAGAGGCCCAAAAGGCGGTACTTCTGCCACCCAAGATATAAACTAGGTAAAGCCTATGGCTTAAGGGGCCTGCTCCAAGAGGGAGCAAGGCAGTATAAGTTGTCGACACGAGAAAGAGACCCTGTGAGAGAGGGTGGACTGTGTGAGGCCCTAGTGAGAGGAGGGCGGTATGAGTGTGTGTCTGAGGCCTCGCAACAAGGCCTAAGCTTGTTCCAGCTGTACCCTGGGAGCATATTGTCATCTGGATGCCATCTGCAAGGCATAGGCTGCAATGTAGGGGTGGTACAGAGCCGCAGATAGTCCCCCTGGCATCGAGGCAAAAAATGGGCAGCCTCCCACCTTAATTAACAACTATTAATTAATTAAGGACAAGGCGTGGCAGGAGAGTCAGGTGGGTGGCGTGCCCAAAGGCAAGTGGGGAACCTAGCACTGTGGCTAGGCGGGGAGCCCCACTTCGTCACAATCAACAATAAAATCTCTTCACAGGTATCTGCCCTAAGATGTTCAGCCAGCATGATGTAAGGTGCCAATTTTGAAGTGCTCAGAACCACCACACTTGCAATGGTATATGCCCTAGGAGGATATTGTGTTCCTCTATGGTCCAGAAATTGTCATACTAAAAAGCTCAGCACTGTATTTAACAGTATGCGGAGACTTATAACAGGCTGAACAACTCACACACATGCAGATGTACTCCCTGTACTCTCAGGTATTAGACCAAGTGATATAAGAAGATGTTATTGAAGGCAAAAGAGGCAGTAGAGATGTGAAAGCCTGGAAAAAAACTCAGGGAAAAAAATGGGTTTTTTTCTGTTTGTTTCCAAAGACTTTTTTTCCCCGAAAAATCGACATTTTTTTGAAAAATAAAAAAAAAACCCTATTAAATATTTTCTTTTAGAATGATAAATAAAATGTTTAAGACAAGGTGTTCATATGTTGCTACCCTTTTCTCCCCAAAAATGTTTTTTAATAACTATGTAATAGGAAGACTTTTATGTAAGACTATCTACAGTATCAGATCATTACAATGCCTCTACACTGAGGACAAACAGTACAGTACAACTCTCAAACACAAGAGCAAGATGTATTTGTGCCCCCAGGGGGCACTGCCATTTTCACAAGAGAAGGAAGGAGGATTCAGTGCCTTCTTTACTTGCATATTTCCTCTATTGTTGACTTTTGATCTAGAGGTTGTTGGATCTTCTCCTGTCCTCCTGACTAGGCCTCAAAGGACTGGGAGTGGACACTGGCAGCAGCATCCATTCATTCCTGTAGAGATTAGAAACAAGGAGCATATTGCCCTGCCTGCTCAAAAGCCTCAGGAGAGGAGACAGAGCAAGTCTAAAGGTTTTGGAGTTGGAAGGAACCTGCCTCCTCATGGCCCTGTGACCTTGAGATCCACAGAAGTACAGAAGCAGCACAAAGGAGCTGAAAGAAAGTAAGAAAGTATACTCCTTTATTGAAAGGGTAACGGTTTAAATTTCTCTGAATTGAGTATATAGAACTATATTTTAGGTGCATTAGTATATTTCCATAACCTATGTAATTCATAATTGAATTCCTACTAATCTAATGTTTTGTGACAAATCACACAACCTTAGCAGTGAGGTGAGGCCTGCAGGACAGGGAAGTTGTTCACAGTTAACTCTGAGAATGCCTCTCCTCCACCCATTACTAAATTTGTACATGCTATAGCTTAGTGTTTATATATGCAAGATAGCCACTAAATTACATTTTTCTTTTTTTTCCCTCAGCAAAATGGAAGCATTTCTATACCGCAAGTTATTCTGAGAAAAAGGTGATTTGCAAATACTGTCAAATGAAATATGCATTTCCAAATGCTACTAGGAAGACCAAACACATCCTTGTATGTAAGAAGTGTCCTGCAGACAGTAAAAAACCTGTCATAGGTGTACGTGAGGAGGAGGTAGATCATGATGATGAAAGTGCAAGTAGCTCTTTCCAATGTTTTCGATCCAGAAGTCCTCCTACTGTTACTGCTGCTTCTTCTATAACATCAGCATCACAAAGGGTTGCCCAATCAACATCCTCAAGTAACCAAATAGTGAAACCAACTGTATACAAAAGACTCTCAAGAGCTTCATTTGTAGACAAGGTGTCACCTGAAGATCAGGAAAAAACCGACCAAGCTTTTGCAAGAGCGATATATTCTTCCAGGATGCCATTGTCAATAACTGAAAATGCACACTGGCAGGAAGCTTTTAAATTACTAAGACCACCATACCATTTGCCCAGGAGACATTCTTTGAGCAAGCCTCTTTTAGAGCCAGAATATGAATGTGTAATGCAACCTGTGCAAGGAAAAAATCAATGAAGCGCTGTCTTGTGGTACTTACAGATGGATGGACAAATGTGCAGGGAGAAGGAATCATAAACTTTGTAATAACAACACCTCAACCAGTTTTTTACAGAAGCATTGAAACAGGAGAGAACAGGCATACTACAGAGTATGTCAGTCGCAAAATGTGAAGTCCTACAGAAGATTGGGAATGGTAAGGTATTTGCTTTGCTGACAATGCAAATAACATAAAAGCAGTATGGGAGATCATAATGGATAGATATCCACATATTACTGCAATAGGATGTGAATCCCATGGGCTAAGGTTGCTTCTTCGTGACATCATGAAGTTGGACACTGTGCAAAAGATCTACAGAAGAGTGAAAGAACTTATATAACATGTAAAAGCTACTCATATTGTAGCTGCAGTCTTTAAGAAGAAGCAGGAGGAAAAGAATGCAAAGAATAAAATAGTGACACTCCAACTCTGTAGTAAACCTAGATGGGGTGGAGTGGTAATCTCATTTGAAAGTTTACTAGAAAACAAAGAAGCTCTTCAAGAAACAGTAATAATTGAGGATCTTAAAGTACCCAGATGTGTAAGGAACATGATGAGGATGTCTTCTGGGTTGAGCTGCAGAACTTCCTGAAGATTCTAAAGTAAATTTCTTCAGCAATCACTGCATCTGAATCAGACAGTGCACTTTTGTCAGGTATTCCTTACCAAATAGCCCAGATAAAATCAAATATCTTTGAGAATCTAAGTGTATCTCTGCTTACAAGTACAGAAGAAAGAAAAGACTTTATTAACAAACGGGAATTTTGTTGTCAATCAATTCATGCTGCTGCAAATCTCTTGGATCCAAGATTCAAAGGCAGACACGTTAGTGATGATAGCACTGATACTGCATTTGACTGGATTACAAAACAAGCAACACATTTAGGACTTGATGTTGGAAAGGTACTTTAAATGTTGCAGAATACAGAACATCTTCAGGTATTTGGTCCACGAATACAGTTTGGGACTCTGCCAAGTATCTCTCTCCTGCAACATGGTGGCAAGGCCTTTGCACAACACAGCCTCTGATTCCTTTTGCTTCTCGTCTGCTTCAGATTCCTTCATCTTCTGCAGCATCTGAAAGAAACTAGTCCATGTTTGGAAATACTCACACCAAATCAAGAAATAAACTAATGTGAAAAAGTAGAGAAGCTTGTCTCAATCCAGGCAAACCTTCAGTTTTCAGAAGTCCTTGAAGATGATAAAAAGGAAGTATCAGAAGAAGCAGAAACTGCTGATAGTGATAGCTCAGAAAATGCGACTGATTAGACAAAGTTTCATGCAACAAAATTTGTACTCAGTGAGTATTGGGGGGGGGTTCCTTTTTTTTCCTCTCAGGTCTTTTTCTAAAAATGAGTGCTTTCTGTATCTGCTTGACACTGTGGAGGAGACTAAGTCCAGAATACATAATAACTTTCTTTGTTTTACTATAATGTTGATGGTTTCTTCTATTTTCAAATTTAATTTTTGCCTGCTTCTCATAAACTGGCAAAACTAAGAGGTGGTAGGTTCCTTAGAGTTCAGCAGCTTGTAGCTCCATTTGTAACAAAAATTAAAAATATTTTAAAGTAAATTCAATTAGTAAATTTGTAGTTATTGTCTGAATAAACTATACTTTTACATTTAATAAATATACCAAACATGATAATTTTATGAGAAAACTAAGTTATGTGTAATACATTTTATGTTCTTAAAGTAACAAAGTGAATTTAGATCTGTAAACCCTGCTAAGAAAATAAGTATTGCATATATTTCAATTTTCCCCCAAATTTCCATTTTTTTTCCCAAAAAAACCCAGAAAAATGTTGTTTTTTTCTGTGGCTTCAAAATTTCTGGAAATGTTACATCTCTGCAATAGAAGCAAGAGATGACAAAAATCACAGCTCCATAAACTGTTAACTGAAGACCCAAGCAGATGGAGGCTTAAGAGGCTCCAAAATCATAAACCATTTGAGCTGCATGTACGTTGCAACAATTAAAAACCCACCATTTCAATGTAGGGGCTTCCATCACCCTTACGGTGAGAGGCCTGATCCTTCTTTCCCTTGCAGAACCGGCCCACCTCTCCCATAGCTGGGGAGTGAACTACTGGTGGACCAAGTAGCCCCTGAGCTACAGGGGCCCCCGATCCTTCCCTCCACAGCGGCAGTGCCCCTCGTGGATGCCTGGGTGGGCTGCTAGCAGGTGGGTGCTGGCCAGAGGTGCCACTGCCATGGAGGGAAGTTCCAGATCCCCCTGCAGCTCAGGGCCCACCAGCATCACCCCCTAGCTGCAAGAGAGGCGAGCAGGCTCTGCGGGGGTGGGGAGGGGAAGGGGGAGTATCAGGCCCCTCACCACTTTTTTTTTGTTCCTTAGTGGAGTCTGCCCACACGAGCTGCTGCTAGGCCTTGCAGCCCCTGAGTTGCAGGGGGCTGGTCCTTCCTTCCATGGCAGTGGAGCCCCTCCGGACTGCCTGGGCAGGATGCTAGCTGCATGGGTGCTGCTCCATCTCACAGGCAGCATCCTCCAGGTCCAACTCTTTTCCAAGCCTGCCCAGGGAGCAGTCCCAAGTTGGCTTCCAGTGCATGGGCTTGAGGAAGAGTTGGACCTGGAGAGTGCTGCCTGTGAGACGGGGCAGCACCAATGCAACTAGCACCCCACCCAGGAATCACCACCTTGGAGGGAAGGAGTGGGTCCCCCTGCAGTTCAGGTGCTGCACAACCTGGTGGCAGCTTGTGCAAGCAGGCTCCACCAAGGTGGGGGAAAAATGGTGAGAGGCCTTATCCTTTTTTTTTTCCCCACAGAGCCTGCCCACATCTCCTGTGTCCAGGGGGGCAGCTGCCGGTGGGCTCTGAGTTGTGGGGGGCTCCAGACCTTCCTTCCATGGTGGTGGTGCCTCCCAGGGCCACCCAGGCAGACAGCTAGCAGGAAGGTGCTGCCCTAGCTCGCAGGAAGCCCCTAGCCCAATCCAACTGTTCCCTGAGTCTGAGGTAGGGCAGCACCCGCATACTATCTGCCCACCTGGGCAGCCCCAGGGGGTGATACCACAGCAGACAGAAGGACTGGGGCCATCCAGAGTGCAGGGGCTGCTTGGACCACTGGCAGCTCACTGCCTTGACATAGGAAACATGGGCAGGCTCCATGAAAAAAAAAAAAAAAGGATTGAGCCCCTTACTGCTTCTGCCTTCCACCTGCCTCTCCCACGGGCTGGGGGAGGCAGGGGAGGCAAGCTGTCAAAGGCTGCAACATTACAAACATTGCAAACTAAACATGTGGATGTGATTTAGTTTGCAAAATAGCAAACTGATTTAAATAATAAAAAAAACCCTGCACATGTACAGTGTGGACACAATTAAACCACAAAAAATGACCAATTTTCATCACATGTACAAGCACTCTTATACATGAAGCTCAAAAGTTCCTGAAAGGTATTGAGGATACTGAACCAAACCTATGGGCTGCAACAGAGTGGGCCAACAACTGGGAAAGGATAGACCTATTCCTACAGTGTTTTATACCAACACCAAATGAGTCCTCCATTGGGCATAACCTTGACAGAGAAGCATGCGTCAAGATGAACAGACTGAGATCTGGATCTGCAAAACAACACTGTACAAGAGGAACATCTTGGAAAGCCACCTGTGTGTATGTGGTATCCAACAAACAGCCCAGCACTTAATCAACAGCTATAATCTTTACAAATGCCCAGATGGGGCATGTGGAATCTTCACATTTAGTGATAATACCAGACAGTGGCTCATAGATTTGGAAGTTGATACCTGATGCCATTCAAAAGAGAGAATGGGAAGAAGAAGGATCTGGAGAATTACAGACCAATTAGTTTAACTTTGATACTTGAAAAGATCATGGAGCAGTTCCTCAAGGAATCCAGATGAAAAACCTAGAGGAGAATGAAGAGATTAGGAACAGCCAGCATGGATTTACAAGGAGCAAGTCATATTGATTTCCTTCTATAATGTGACAAGGTTTTTTGCATGGTTGGATCTAGGATGGTTGAGGTGGTATAATACATTATCCCATATTACATAGTACATATTTTTCTCCAGGTAAAAAGAAACTGGAAACATTATTAATATGCTAGGGGTGTGGGGCTATATAATTTAGTTTAACACTGAAGCAAAAACAAATATAATTTAATTGGAATGATTTAAAAACAGTCTGCAGGGCTGTGAAACAGGAGCTACATTACCAGGAGCAGCTAACTGACAGCAGATTGCAGAAAACAGGCTAGCTTGATTAGTGAAACATCAAGACCATCAAGAAAGAGATAGGGTCATTAACACCTGTGGAATGCAGAGTTTAGAAAGGAAACAGGTAGATTTTAATGAGCTATGATCACAGCTGCCTCAATAGAAATGCTGCTGTGACTTCCAGGCAGTTGGTTGTAAACTTTGGCGGGAGGAGGAATCAAAGATCAGGGGTGCAACTACACCAGTACACCCATCCTCCATCTCAATCCACACCCAGCCTTGTGGATGGGGGAAAGCAGTGAAAGTGACTTCGGCAAGAATATGACTTCAAAAACATTGTCTCCCCATGACAAATTAAGGAAAGAGAGACTATATGAAAGCATTATAATGTGGTAAAATGGGTTCAGTCATTGTGTTCAATGAGTAGTCATCAGTGGCTTAATATCTAGTAGAGAGGAGGTATCAAGTGGGATCTGCCAGGTGTCTGTCCTGAGTCTGATATTGCTTAGCATCATTGTTAGTGATTTACATAATGGGATGGAGTGAGCACTTAGTCAATTTGTTGATGACACCATATTGGGTGAGGTTAAGGATGCTCTGGAGGGCAGAACTGGGACCCAGAATGACTTGAATAAATGGGAAACATGGTTCAACAACCAACCAGATGAATTCAACAATGACAAGTGCAAAGTTCTGCCCTTGAGATGGAATAATCACATGCACAAAACAAACTGAGGAATGACTGGCTAGGCTGCATTACTGTAGAGAAGGAACTGGGGGTTACAGAGGTCCATAAGCTGAATATACACCAATAGCATGCTCTTATTGCAAAAAGTCAACAGCATACTGGGTTTTATTAACAGGCATGTCTCTTGCAAATCAGAGGAGGTGGCTTCTCCACTATTCAGTACTAGTGAAGCCTCACCTGGAGTACTGCATCTGGTTTTGGGCCCCACACTTCAAGAAGGATGTGGACAGATTGGAAAGAGTCCAGTGGAGAGTAACAAAAATGATTCCAAAGCCTGGGAAGCATGACTTACAAGGAAAACATGAAAGAGCTAAGATTGTTTAGTCTAGGGAAGAGAAGACCGGGGGGCAGAAGGGGAGAGACTTGATAACAGGCTGTAATCACTCGAGGTATTTGAAAAGAGTATGCAGCTAGCCTTTTCTCTGTGGCTATAGAGAAAAGGACTAGGAGCAATGCTCTCAAGATGCAGAAGAGGAAATCTAGGTCTGTGATTAGGGTTTCTGACTATGAGGGTGATCAAGCATTGGAACAGACTACCCTAAAGAGGTTGTAGAATTTCCACACTTGGAAATTTTCAAGAACACTTGGCTGGGATGTTTTAGTCAAGGATGGTCCTGCTTTGAGTAGCGGACTGGACTAGATGGCCTCATAAAGATCCCTTTTGGTCCTTCTAGGATCCTATGATCATCTGAGGTTCTAAGTCCTCCATATACCTAACAAAATGAGATAAGCCTGTTCACATAAGTGAGATAACCAGTTTTAGTACTGACTGAAAGGAAAGGTCTGAAGGATGTTTGCAAGATAAGAGAGTTGGCTAAACAATACTGGTCACAAGTTAATGTGCCTTCCTTTCCAAGCATCTTAATGTAATATACCTTGCTGATGCTGACAGGTTATTTTTGCATTTCCAGAAATAAGTATGTTCCATCTGACACTTACTCCAATAGCAAATTGTTATTTTCTGAATGTCTTTCATTAGTTACTGCTATGGCAATTGGGTTAACTCTTAGCAGTTTTTTGTGGAGCTCTACCTGATGACAAAGTAGTACTTCCTACTCATTAGTACTTCCTACTCAACTTAATTTAAAAATCCCATTATCTAAAAATTTACCATTAACAAATCAATCACATTTCACTAATAGCTGGCCTATTAAAGTAAAATCTTTCTCCAGTGAGACTACTATGAGATCACTTTCATGTCCGTAGTTAAATAGAAATTATTTCACTGCTCTATCCTGTTTGCATTGCACTGTAAAAACACACACACAATACAGTATTAATTGATTAAAGGACTACTCAAATCTATCACTGAATAGATTTCACAGGTATTTGTCCAATGTTTGCTATAAATCATCAAATAATGCAAAAATGGAGACTATACATATATTTATGAGATGCAAGACAGATTTTCCTGCCAAGACTCTGCTTCCCATGTGTCCTTTCGGAAATGTAATGGGAACCTTGCAGGGACATGTACCAGACACAGGGGTGGAAAAGGTTTATTCTGCACCCAGTTTTCTTCCCAATTCACCCACCTTCCCGCTGCCACCAAATAAAATGAGCATTGCAATCTGAATTAAAATAAATTTTCACATGACTTGGTAATAACATACATATGGTTATATTGCTTTCTTGGCCTTCTTAATTATTATTCCATAAGGTATTATGTCTCATTTTTAAATTATATTAATAGTAAAGAACAGGCATCATTCTCCTGACTTCTATTCCCTGATCTACAAATAGTACTGAAAATTGTTAGACCCCAACTCCATGCGGTACCCAATGACTAGGGAGACGACGATCCAATTGCTTATGGGTCCTGTTACTCATTAGCCAGAGCAAGCAGGGAGCAAACACCAGCACACATTGCTCACAATAGCTTTATTCAGAATGGAGACAGCTTCGAGTAAGCTCCCTCACAGACATCTAGTCTATGAACACAAGGAGCAGCAATGAACAATAGTTTTTTTCTCACATTTATACACTTTGGTTTATGCTCATTACTATTCTTTCTACCCTTGCCACTCCTATGTTCCACCCATTTCTCCTCCCATCTCAAGCTCCACCTCTGTTTACTGTTTGCTTCATTAGCATGGAATTGCCTATGCATTTCATTCACTTACATGTCTTTTTGCTATGAGCACATGTCTAAGACCTTGACTCCTGCTCTTTGGTCAATGGGCAGACTTTGACCAAAACCTGGAAGCTTCTGGAGGCTTCTTCAGCAATCACCATTCACCTTTTTGCATATGTTAATCTCAAATTCTGTTACCAACTACGTGTTGTTTTCCACATTCCAATCTGTTTTTCTGTCTCAGATTGTACAATCTTCCACATTCCTAAAACGTAACCTCATCACAGCACACAGACTCACACAGATTCACTTGCTGCTTTTTCCTCAGAAAACAGTTAACACAGTTAAGATGGTTACTTAGCATAAGCAAATGGCTGGCTTAGATAGCATTCTGCTTTGTGTTCTGCTAGGCCACAGGTCATGCCTTTATTCAGCTGCAGATTCAATGCTCCCCAAAAATCCACATAGTATTACCCTAACAAAAATGTTTTGATCAAATTATTGTTCTTGATGATTTCCCTCTGAAGACCAGAATCTCAGCTATCCAAATTAATAATTCCCTTTTTGGTCCAGAAGAGCTGTCTTACTTTTTCTTTTAAAGAAATTCAAAGACCAGTTTATAAATTCAAATGATGAGTTTACTGAGGTATTTAAATTGGATTTTTCCCCCTAACAAAGAAATGCTGAGAATAAATCTCAAAGAAGCAGGCCCTCCCCAAAATCCTACCATTCCACTGAGCTGAACAGACTTCTGTTTATTTTTCATTTTAGTTTCCTCATTGATACCTGCTGTTCAAACATTGTAAATTGACAGAGACTAAAGACACTTCAGTTAAGATAATTAACGAATGAATGACAGTCATGAAGGGATGAATGCTGCTCCCAAATGCCACTGGCTCCTCAAGTTATTTCAAATAAATTTCTTATTACTGCCACTCTGACTCATTTGCCAGTTTTCAAAACAAATCCTTTTGGTGGGCTCTATAGTATGTCAATAACTTTTTTAAGGTGATTCCCAGTGACTTCCATGTGGAACTCTGTTTAATAAACTGGTGCAATAATATGATCTGGGGTTTTGATGTGCGTCTACACATGCACATGCTTAAGGCACAGTAAACCTCACTAATTGTGAGTAAAATTCCTACCTGCAAATGCAAGTAGAACATTTTCTTACAATTAGTAACAGTGCAGTAGCAGTCATGTTGACACCTGACTGGGAGTAAATCTGCTCGTGGAGTGGGAGCTGGGAACTGTCCTGGTCAGGAGCGGGTCCCAGCCCTGTGTCCCAACTGGGTGATTGAGGCACGCAGCTTGGAAAGAGCTGCAGGGGTGGGGTAGGCCCTAGCCCCATGCCCCAATCTGCCAGTGGGGCAGTCAGCTGGGACCTGCCCCATCCCCTGAAGCTCTTTCCAAGTCCCCTGCCTCTGATCACAGCACGAGCACCAGGAGCTCCCTGCCCCATTGACACTTCCCCAGCAGCAGGCAGCCCCCAGGGGCAGCGTGTAATGTCGTATCTCCTGGCCTGGTGCTCCCCTCCAGCCCCTGGGCTATCAGCCAGGGGAATCCAAGAGCTGTCCCTGGTAGTGGCAAAGTCCCAATGCAGGGCCCCAAGAAGCAGAAGCAGTTTGCTGCCTGCCTGGAAGCATTTACTCACAAGTAGTATATATTTACAATGAGGCTAAGAGGATATAAACAGAAGACTGTAGTGTGTTGGGCAAACAGCACCAAGAGGACTGAATAATATAAATAAGTAGCAAATGCACATTACAGTTATTTTGACATTACTCACTTCCGTTTCCATGCTCAACTCTTTCTTAAACTAAAAATAGGGGGAGAGGGAGAGAGAGAGAGATAAAACTGGTAGAATGTATGAATTCTTGATACCAAGTTATTTTTAGCACAGTGGAAAACTAAATGACATAATAATGAGAGAGAAAGAGAGAAGAGAGAGAGAAAGATTTTTGCCTTCTATAAACATATATTGGGGGAAGAGGGTAACAATACAACAAGGGACAGCCTACACAGGGGCTCAGGTACAGAAGACAGAACCTGGGCCTGCAGCCCACAAGGTCTGCCCACACAATCTAACACAAAAACATCTTATGCAACATCAAAACATTAGGCCCCAGGAAGACAGGGGGGAGAGGCAGTGTCACAGTGCGAGGACCAAACAACCACCCTCAATGCTGAAGAGCACCCCCTGAATGGCCTGATGCCACTGGAAGGTGGGTATTGTCTGCCGGAGAACTGCATAGCTGAAGTCCAGTGACAGATGCACCCAGACCATGAATGGAAAAAAGTCACAGGGCATCATCGGAACCTGCAGTTGAGCCAATTCCTGCAGCTCTGGCCTTGGCCTGACCAAGCAGAAACCTGACCAGGCAGATGACAATCCCCTCAGCCAGCCGGTATGGAAAAGAATCATATAAATATTCCCCAAGAGGTCAAAGTCTAGTGCCTCATTAATAAGACACCAAGGGCAGCAAGGAGTGGTGGCAGCCAGGGGGTACCTGAGGAAAGCGTGGAATAAACCTTCTTCTACCTCCCCTAGGCAAAAGGGATAGGCCACCACAACAGCCGGGTCTATGTGGTGGATGAGAGTGCCAGCGGCCATTACCCCATGCAGCAACTGCCACTGGAGGTCTCTGGTCCATTTGGCAAAGGGTAGCTTACAAAGCATGTGCCACACAGGGCAAGCTGGCATGAGTACTGATGCCACTGGATGCCACCACCAAGTCAGCCAGGATGAGTGGCAAGGATGCAGGTGTGGTGGACACAAACCACCCACATGTACAGGGTCTTCTGGGGGAACATGTCAAGTTGAACCCCGGCATCACCATTAGGAAGTACAGAAAGAGTCAATGAAGTAATAGGCCCACAGCCCAGGTCACTATCCACAGACTGATCTGAGAGGCTGGACAGAATAATGCTGCCACCCCACAGGGCTGCCAGGCAATACTTGATGACATACAAGCAGTCAAGGCATGCCATGTTAATCCCACAAGCAGTCACCTTCAGCTAAGTGTGCTGCCTTGCATCAGCATGGAAATGGCACCAGATGTCAACAAGGTCAGCAGCCTCCAAGGCAGCCCACAGCTGCCAGGCCGAAGACTGATGGGGTTCCGGCCCATGTCAATCAAGCCACTCATCGACCATGCAAGCGAAGTCCCCACCCAGGAGGAGAAGGTTGTTGCTGTCAGCTGTGAGCCATAAAAAGTCAGCCAGAGTCTCTATGAGGGCAAGCCATTCCTGCCCAATGGAGGGGTGGGGATGGGGGCATAGACATCAATTACGAAGAGGCAATGTTGCACTACCAATATACAAACTGTTGGCAGGTGGCCAGGGATGACCTCTTGGGCTACCGCCAAGGCAGGCATCAGCTGCAATGACAAGAGGATTGCGACCCCTGTGCTGAGGGAGGTGCCAAGACTCAAGAACATATGGCCTTTCCAGGTGACATGCAGGAAAGCAACTTCCAGTTGTTTCTGATGCTGGAAAGCTGATTGGCTGCGTCAGAATGCATTTTCTGCAGGAAAGCAACGTCCAGTTGTTTCTGATGCAGGAAATCAAAGATACCTGTCCACTTCACAGTATCTCTGCAGCCATTGACATTGAGAGTACTGAAGACTGTAGAAGCCATGCATAAAGGGTGTAGAAAAAGGGAAAGGCAAACCCAAAAGAGCAGAGAGAAGCACCAGAGAGGAGCAAGCATGCAGGACAAAAAAAAAGCAGGCCTACAGCTTGCCAGCCAGAGCTTCCCGCAACAGGTGCTCAACATCACCCATGAGCTTGCTTAGGTGAAAGCTATAACATCGCATCCCTGGGGTGGAGTGCAATGTCGCTGCTGTGGCCTTAACAGAAAGCACAAATGTCTCAGGTTCCAGGAACCATTTATGAATACTTGCTGTGCAACTTTCCAGTGATGCTTGGTCTGGTCAAGGAAATTAATGAGGTGCTCAACAGAGTAACCAACACAATAAGGTTCCTCAGAGGCAGGAGGAGGCTCTGCCACCGGGGTGGGAACCTTCCCCATGGAGGGGGGCACCATAGCTGAATCAGGAGATGCCATCTCCCAAGGCCGGACTTCTATCAACTTGTTTTCAGAGGCAGAATCAAAATCCAACCACAAGAAGGAACTGTACACATTGGGCACAGAGTCGCCGAGTCCTGGGCAGGGCATGCCCCCTCACTAGGACTCTCAGCATCAGGGCCTGTGGGAGCAGCATCCTCCATGGGATCCTATGGGGGAGACATCAGTCCCTGATCCCTCACACCCGGAGCCACTTGTGGCTCCTAAAGGGCCCAACCTCCATGTCATCTTCACCAGGCTCAGGAAGCTGAGAGGTGAGGGGAGAGGACTTGGACCCTCCCCCCACTTCTCCTGCCCCCATGTCACCCCCAATCACTACAAGGTCTGGGTGGGATGCCAAGGAGGCAGGCAGAGAGGGGAGATCCTGCTTACTAACCCCAGCTCCCCCTAAAGTGGTGGGAAGGTTTTGAGCAAATGAGGAGGCCTTCTTGGAAGACCTCCTTCTGTTTCTGGGACTTACCCTTTTCGGCAGGATGAGCCAACGCCTTCCCTGTGTGGGGAGGAAAGGGGGTAGCCAGGTCCATACACATGGAGCCAGCTGACTCCAATGAAATGGAGAGTGGCTGGGAAGAAGGCCTGTCCCATCCACCCAATGAGGTTTCCACACCAGAAGCAGATGAGCCACCACTGGGTGCAGCTACAGGTGGCTCTGCCATGGCCAGCTTCTTTGGGCAGCAGGTAGCCAGATGGGATCTGCTGCCACAGCAAAAGCATGAGGTGTCCCCAGTAACGAGGTAGACCTTGGAACACTGTCCATCAATCACGAAGAACATGAAGGGGGCAAACCCTGACCCTCCCTGTCAAGAAGCATGAATGTCTGCCTTTTAAAGCATAGGACATGCCAGAGCTCAGGAACCTTGCTGCCAAGTAGCCGTCTATGGACCAGACCTGTTAGCATACCATAAGGGCGCAGGCAGTAGGTGAGGTTGTCAGTCCAAGAGAAATGGAAGGACATTAGAGACATCTGAATGGTCAGTGTATCTAAGGGCCTTCCAATGCAAAAAAACAACCCCAACAGACACACTTGCTACCACAACATCATGCACCAAAGGAGGAGAGCCGAGGAAAATGACGGGGGCTGAACTTAGGCAGCATAAAGGACATTTTTGCAGCCTACTAGTGTATGTACAGGAGAGGCACACTCCTCCACTTCAATGGAAGGAGGGGCATGAAGCCAAAGGCCAAAACTCCAGTCCAAAGAGGCAGAAGCCCCAACAGTGGACTGCTGGGAACTGCCTTTGGCCATTTTAGTGAAAAGAGGATTAACTATGTAAGGATCCAGAGAGGTGGGGGATGGGCAGCCCTCTGGCCAGCAGGGAACAAAGAAGTTGGAAGAAACAAACAAACAAATACCAGAGGAGAGAATAAAGGTAAGCAATATAGCAGAAAAGTGAAGGGAAAAGAAGAAAGCAACTGAGCACCTGCAACAAGCAGGGGGGGGGCACACAAAATAAAACCAGACGGAGGAGGAAAGGAAGGGAGAGTGCAGATGAAGGTGTGGGTTACTTCAGGAGAATGTGCCTCAAAAAAGGTGAAAAAAGCAAGAGAAAGTAATTTAAAGTGAGGGACTACAGTGAGAAAGGGGTCAGACTGTCTGGGAGACAGAAAACAAAGCAAGATAAGGAGAAAGGCTCACAGAACAGGAACAAGCTCCCAGATCCCGGAGGGAATACAGCTGTCAGCAGCCATTTTGAAGGAAGAAAGGAAGGAAATCAATGAACTCAGGACTATTCTTTACCTTCCCTTGATCAACACAAGAGTATTCTTTACTTTCCCTCTCATTATCCACTACCTTCCACACTGTAATTGCTGTGTTTGTTTTTTATATTCAGATACAGGATAATAAAGACAGACTCTGGTATATGACACATTGAAACAGTAATTTCAGTAAATGAATGTGTTTAATCTGGCTTTATGTCAGTACAGCTGAATACATAATTTGACTCTAGATGTTCTAGGCACTTGTAGGTAATGTTTTAGGTGAACACAGCAAATTATGAGCTTTTAGAGCCCTATTCTGTGTTATCAAGTATGGTGTTTATAGCAGGGTGGAAATGAGGGTTAAAGCCTCAGCAGTTAAACAAAGGCACCATCCCGCTGAAATCCATGGAGCTATACTATTTAGGGAATTTAGGCAATCACTATGTCCAGGGGACTGGATAATCCACAAGTCAAATCCTATCCCTATATCAGCTTAAATCCTCACTCCAATGAAGCCATTTATTCCCTGAGTAACTTTAGGTAATCTCTGGAATCTCAACATGTAACTGCACTGTATTGTGTGGACATATCTTCAGATTCAGACTGCTGTTAGGGACAGTAAAATTTGCCCCCCAGGAAATCATACAGATCAAATTCACTTAAATGCTAAATTTAGTTCTCATTTTCCCATTTCAAATCAAAATATTTTATTCAAAATTGCTTTTTGAAAATGTTTATAATTCTCACTGCTTATGGTATAGTCCTGTACATTGAACACTATTCCTGCATTTTCTATCAGACCTTGTAAATGTCAAGTATTGCAGGTGGGGATAATGAAAGGTTTCAATGCTGTCAAAAGTGCCAAGATTTCTTGTTGATTGACCTGCTGTAGAGCTCCTTTAATCCAGTTCTGTAAAGGAAAGAAGAGAAATCAATCAGTTAATTTCCTGCAGCTCTGGAATCAACAGTTCTGATTCTCCATCTTCCCTTGTCAGGGTTGTTGTAGGATCCTCTGAGATATTTGCAGACTACAGTCAGAGACATGATTCAGTGAAGGAATCCATCTGAACCACAAGAATATGTCCTACTTTATGTTCACATCCACTGAAAACAAAATCTCTGACAAATGCAAAGAAATACAAAGTTCACACTGTCACTATAGTTTTAAACCATGCTCATCTGAGAAGCAGGAAACAAACTTTACCAAGAATTACAATAAATGTGCTAGTTTCTCGCACATCATCGAGAGCTGATCGTTTGTCTTTCTGATTTCCTAGAATAATATTTAATGCAGTTTAATTATTTTTGGAAGGGGTAGAACTATGATTAGGACAGTTAGTGTTTACTCCTTCACCACTTCAGATCCCTAGGGCCAAGTTGAGTTTATACATGCGTGATTCTGTGATTTATACTGTTCACTTAGTATCCAGTTGACATCAGTGGGACTTTGCATGGATATAGGGGTCCACCAACACCCACCAGGAGCCATCCAGAAATTTTGACTCAGACCAGGGCATTCCAGTGTCCAGACTGGCATTTTTTCTTGAATGGGTCATTGATGGCTTTTACATAAAAACTTACCAAATGTGTCTTTGCATATTAAACCTATTACGGAGTAGATTTCATTTTCTTAGGGCACATACACTCATTCACTGCACCCACTCTATGTTCACAGAGCTTACTTTAAAAGCACATGAACATAGACAAAGAATGGTGTGTACAGGTATCCATCAGTCCTGGGAGCTGTGCAGGGAAACTGGAGTAAGTAACTCAGGGTTGGGGAAAAGGTATGTGGGATTGGGATGGCTACCTGGCCCTGGAGTGGGGGTCCATCTGGGGTGGGGGGGTTGGACGGATAGGAATAGTGTAGCCCTAGGGCTGGGGCAAGCAGTTGGGCTTCTCCAGCACCGAGCTGCGCTCTGAATGTGTCCAGGCATTCGATAGGTCAGGCTAACCTGTTCTCGATCTAAGTTCACCTCCTCTGGTGAATGAACTTTGATTGGGTCCAACAATTTGTGGCCAATTTAACCTCCCTGAATGCCTGTACAATTAGGTATTTATTGACCTAAACCTACTTAGGAAAAAACTAAATGCAACTTCTGTACATACCCATAAACTGCAGCAATATAATTCAAAACAGCCATGATCCAAAGTTCAATACCTTCAAAGAGATACATTGGCATAAAATGGAAAAGGGATAGAGGGAAGTTTAAGAATTAATCCCATGGTTGAAAATGTGTGTCAGGGACACTTACTTCAGGGGGGCTAGTCAAGTTCATCTTAGCTTAGCTGTTTCAGGGCTTTCTCTGCTAAAAGTAGTGACTATACAATTTTTAACTAATGAGTTGTTTACCAGCCTCAGAGGGTCAGATACTTATCTAATTCAGTTGGAATCCATGGGGCAATCTTAATTTTTATCAGTTGGCCCTGCTACTCTCTATACAAACAATACTCATGAGGTCAACAAAGTTGTAAACAGTCTTCTAATTGATTGAACTCCTACATAATTGAAAATGAAAAATGTTACTTCAAGATTAATTCCACTCTGAAACTTGAAACAGCTTAGACTTTATGATGGGAAATCTGTGAGACAGGGCAAACTAATGGAAGTGGTGTCACAATGTTAACCACTACCTTGCAAATGAGACTGCTATAACAAACAGCCAAAATATCCATTCCAGTGGATATCAGCTATATTGGCTGCCTCATAAGGATCCAAGTTTCATCTGGCAATAGATAAATTGTTGCTCTTTCTAACCTTCCTTGGACTTGCATTTAAACTCAAGCATTAATTGAACAGCCACACTTCTGATAGTATCAGTTCCTCTGACAAATCACAAAAGTCCAAACTGTCTGCTGGCATTTTAGACTTGCAGTTACAATAAGAAAGACTGTACATATGTTCTTAATTTGATAACTATTTTAGTTTTCCTCAATGTCAGTAGGCTTTTTTTAATGTCTTGTGCAAAGCAAGAGAACATATTACTGATTGCCTGAAATCAGATTTTAAATTTTTACCACACAGAATACTGTTTTCCCTTCTAGTATCCAAGTGCCCAATGCAGAAGCCATTTCATGAACTATTACAATCAAATCCTTCTGCAAAAGCAAACAGCTAGCTTCCACGACAACAGTAATGGAATGCTGCTTGCAATAATTTTGATTAAAACTGACAGCAGATAAGAAACAAAACAGGAACAGATCTTGTCTGTGCTTTTGTACAAGGCAATTGTAAAACTCCCAAACATGACATTGTTCCTTCCCAAACTGTAAAATTACATAAGCAGTAATTATTTATTTCAATTCAAACTGACTGAAAATGTTGCAGCATATTTCAGTACAAATGTCTATTATTTTAGCATCCAAAAATAATTCAGGTTCCAGTAAAGCAACGAAAAATGTTCACTATGCAGTGGAAAGATATCTCGCTTCCCAGGATAGATAGATTTGTGGTGCTGCACTCTCCATGTTCAACACACTGTCACATTATTTTCTGTAACTTGATCTAGAAACTATCATAATACTCATGTAGTGATGGACTAGCACAAATGATATGATCTAAATTCTAATCAGGTCTTTCATATATCCAAGATTTTGTGCAAAATCTCCTTTGCCTGGACAAGAAAACCCTAGTAATGTTTTGAGGATGTGACAGAGGTTCACCATTATCTTTTGGTATAAGTGAAGTTGCGTTGGGTTGGGAGCCAGAGGCCCTGAGATTTGTGTTTATACTCTAAGTTGGGTTTATATTTCTGGGCACTTCAAAGTCTACTACTGAACATTGGCCTTGTAATGAGAAAGGCAAGTATCAGTTACCCAACAGTACAACTAAGTTTCATGAGCCACTGCACAAGGTGACCTCTGGGAGTTAGAGCCAGGATCTCATACCTATTCAGCAAGTGGCAGATCTAGGACCACAGTGTAGTGGTGGCAGAGCTCACTACTGCATGTGTTACAGTGAGCTCACCACTGCACCACCCTGGAGCCACCCCTGCATTCAGCCCCCCTGTCTTTTATAATAAGGATATGGAGAAGCATATACTTGTGGCAGCTTCAGAAGGGGAGGAGCCGCTGCTGCTCAGGAGCATATAGCAGCTATTGGGTTGTACCTATTAAGTGTGCACGATTCCTGTAGTGATAAATGTTACCTAAATTGCCCTGACTTGACCTTGGATGAAGCAAAATTAAAACTGCTATGCTCTACCCTTGTTTCTGGATTGGGCATGTGCCAACAGGAGCAGGTGGGCAGGGTTTGCTCAAGAGCATGAAATCAGTCTTTATCAAAGTACATTATGTCCTTTGCATTTCTAAATTGCCCTCAGGTTTCAATTCTAGAGATAGTTTTTATGTTCATTAGGAACCAGACTGGGACCTTCCAACTCGTGCTGCTGAGCCCCACAAGAACTTTTCAGTAACAAAGATATCATGTCATTGCTGAGCTTGAGTACATCTGAACGAAAAGACTACAGATGAAAAGGTCCATTATTCCAGTACTAAGCCTTGAAAGCCTTGAAGTCCTGAATCCCATATTTAACAGCATGACCAATCTGCCATGAGTCTTTTGATCCCACCAATATCTCTTAGGAGCTTTTTGTTAAATATCAGAATACAGACCTTTCAACTATGGCACAGTGTTTTCCTTTTCTTAAGCAATCATGCTTAAGATTTGTCTTTTAAACCTGAAATAGTTCTGGAGTTAAAATAGCCTACTTTTTCCTATACATAGATCAGACATAAAGAAGCACATTAATATAAGCAACTAGGCCCTATGGTGATAGGTGCTCTAGAGATGCAGTAGATATGTTAGATTAGTTTAACAGTCAGCAGTCTTCTTAAGATTTCTGTCAACTACTCCATAAGTTGTGTGAATAGTATATCCTTCTAATAGCCCATATATATCAATCTACATATATGAAGCTGCCAGTAATGTCTCCAGGAAGAAATGTGCTTATATAGTGCTCCTAGCCAAAAACAGATTAAAGCAGAGGCAGTCAAGACACATAAACAACTACTATTTTTGCATTCCTTGCACATACATGCTTTATGTGTGTTATTACTGGTCATAGCTACCCAATGTGTAAACACTATATTATCAGACTCACAAAGCCAGCTGGAATTCCTTTTAGGCAAGGAAGAACAAGAATTTCTCCTAAAATCACATGTTCTATCATATTAGTTTGGGATACAGAGATTATAATCCACAAATATGGAAATATGTAAAACTATTACAGCCCCAGGATATGTGGAGGGGTTATCTTAAAAAAGGAATCTTATTAAAATTTTCTTGCATGTGGTAAAAATATAAAATCATTTACCTTCAGGCCCCCTCTATACATGCAGGTAAAGGCACAATGGGAACTAATGCACTATTCACACAGTCATGTCTCCTGCCGTGCCACACAAGCATGGCAAGAGGTGCAATTATGGGATCACACATTAGATCCCATTGTATCTTACTGCTGGTGCAAAGGGGAGCCCTCCACCAGCAAGACGCTCCCACAGCTGGGAGTACCACACATCCCAGATCAGAGGCTCACAACCCTGGGGGCAGCCTATGCATCCTCAGAGCTGAAGTATCACTGCTGTGGTGATCTCCCCACTGGAAATCTCTGACACTGAAGGATCACCACAGGGACAATCTCCCTCGTACTGTGACCACAGGGAAAGCTTGATACTCCAGCCCCAGGGTTGTGGGTTTCCCATGCTCCCAGGGTTGGGGGGGAGGAAATTGCTCCTGCACTGATCCTCCAGTCCCAGGGGTTTCCCCACACCCCCAGGGAAGAGGAAATCACCCCTGTGGTGATCCTCTGACTCCAGACACAATCCTCAGGATCCAGGGGTATTACACTGAGCCCTGGGGATTGTGGCTGCCACAATCAAAGTTCCTGCCATCCCTAGAGCTCCAGGGTTTTACACAGGGCATGGTGATGGGGCTCTCAGCCACAGGAGAAACCCTACAACACTTGCAAATTAAAGCTCAATAGCAACTAGCTATAAAGTTAGTATACATTTTTTACGTCTATCTTCATAGCTGGTTGGAGCTTTTATGGTACAATAGATGTTTTGTATGTGTAGCCAGTCTGCAGTTAATTTCGCAATACTGGTAATACATAAAGTGGGCCCCAGAATTTTTGCATTTGGAAAACAGAGACATTTCAGAGCTGTAACAAATGAAAAGTAATTGGAATCCAAACAACTTTCTAATTTGAATTTACTTTCGTCCAAATCCTGTTTTGCTTTCAAAAATCTTCAGAAACACAAAATGCAATCCAGAAAATTACTTGTGTTCCATTACTGAGCTGGAAATCTGCATCAGCTCTATATTCTTATATTCTCATTACTGTTCACACCATAGCAAGTGCCCAAACTTGCTACACACTAAATAGACATATAGGAAATACATGGTCTATATCCCAAAATAAAGAGTGTGTACACAGACAAAAACACACACACACACACACACACACACACACACACAAACTATCAGTCATTGCTGGCTCACTTTAAATTACAAACTTTTCACATGTTGCCATATTTCACATACTTCATGTTGGGTAACTACAGGACAGGACTCCACTTTTCTACAACAAATGTAGCTCTTCCTATTTAGAGGTGCTGAAAGTGCAGATAGCATCCTAGCAATGTTCACATATCTTTACTTCCTAGTGCCTTCTTGAAACCATCCACTGCTGCAACCTGTGCTCTTCCCCCTAATTTCACAAAGGTTACTACAGTGTAGGCCAAGGCATCACCGTTACCTTAGTGATAAAAGGGTTTGCTGTCTAGCGGAGGGGTGTATGTAGATGAAATGGGAGCTCTAAATTGAAGTGGTGGGTTTTTAAAAACACCACTTTAATTTAGGGCCCTTTAAACCCGTGTCATATGCACGCCCAAACTTAGCTGCCTCTCCAGCGGCAGAGAGGGGAGGGTGAGCTGTGGCCGGGTGGAGTAGTCCCTGGGCTGCAGGTGGGGAGGGGGCTGGTGTTTCCCTCCGTGGCAGCGGCAGCCCCTCCCCCCCTCACAGGGGGTACCCCAGCTGCTGAGGGAAGCACCGGGCCCCTGCGCAGCTCAGACAGTCAGGCTCCAGGGAAAAAAAAAGATCAAGCTCACCACTTTTCTTGGGTGGAGCCTGCCTCCTGGGCTGCTGCCAGGCTGCCTGCAGAGCCCCTGAGCTGCACAGAGCCCAGTGCTTCACTCCACGGCTATAGGGAAGCAAACTAAAACTTCTTGGAGGAGTTTTAGTTTGTTGCGCCCCAAGTCATTTAAGGTGCATTACGCTGCTGAACTTGCTACAGTGGCTGATATTACTGCACAATGCACCACCGATGCATGCAAACACCAACACCATTAAAGCAGTGCAAAAGCATTTAGGCCACTTTAAAGTGTTGTGCACATATACCCCTCATTTCGTCTACACACGGCCTAATTCATGAAAGGGTGAGAATGAGATTTAGCACCCCACCCCACAACCTCATGTGGGTCCTTGTACCTTGGTATGAGTATGTGAGTAAGCATGCATGATATGTAAATATGGACCCCAACATTTGCATCTAGAAGGGAGAAAATGTAGTTGAGCCTCTTGTCTTCATCCCTTGCTTATGCTGTGCCTGTCACTGTAGCCCAAAATACTTAGGGGAGTGAAGCACTTGTCAAGACTTGACTCCAAAAAAATATTCTTCCCCCAAACTATATGGGTTGGAGAGCAACTGGCATAGAATACCCATTTATATTTAGCTCATTTCCTGGTTTAAAGCATAACTGCACTTGTACCTGACGCTTATATGTATACACTGGAACTAGACCTACCTAAAATGACACTGACCTAAAGAACAGGACAGGAAATATTGAACCCTGGATCAGTATCAGTTTTGAGGTTAGAAATCTAGCACATGATGTATTTGACATTTTTACCACCACACAGCCAGGAATTTGCTTTGTATGATGGCACTGACTTAGAGTCCTAATATCTTATAGATATATGATCTTGTGCTGTAAGTTTATGTGTACCGCTGTGAAATATTTATATTATTCAAGTCCAATATAGCTAGATACAGATAAGCAACAGTCCTGACTATCCTTGTGGAAGAAAATGAAAAAATAAAAAAGCATCAATAACATTTTTAGATTTTAAATATTTACCAGTAAAATGGTTTATAAGGTCTGAACAGTTTAACTAAGGCAGCCTGACTTACACACCAAGAGATAGGAAAAAAATACTAATAAATATTGCAAAACCAAAACTAAAAAACGAAATCTAACCTCTGAAAGATAAAACAAACATAATTATACATGTTGTGCGAGTGCTATGAAAGCTTCACTGACATGAGTTGGGAATGCCCACTTTACTGAGAAGGACTCTCTATTATTACTGTTTCCGTGTGTGTGTGTGTGTGTGTGTGTGTGTGTACACAGAGAGATAGAGAGAGAGGGAGAGAGAGAGGGAGATCTGTTTGTGAATCTCTGCATAATTATCGTATTAATTATTCTTAGTCATTAGGATGAAGGCTCCTTAAAATGATATTCTAAAATAATTATTGCCTATTAACATGCAATTATCTTATCATTCCCTATTGTTTCTCAAGTCAATTTTTCATTAGAGGAAAAAGGCATGTGTAAAAGCCTTCTTGGAGCACAGTCAGACCTCTAGCCTGGTTTTGTGCTAATTACTGGGGCTTCTTTCATTATCAGCTGGACTTTAATGACAAAGGAAGACAAGTGTAGAGCCTGTTTGGCTTTAGCTAATTACTAGCCATTCCCTATTCAATTTATGCTCAGAGGAGTGCAATAATCATGACACACTGCATTAGTTCTGTCACTGGCAATGTCTGCCATGATGACGGTTAATTGACAGGGCAGATTCTGGTTGGCAATAGTATTTTACCTTACTAGTTTAACAGAATCTTAGTTATATTTGCTCATGAGCAAACTTCTGTGGCTATTTACTTCACACAATGCTCATATTTAACTGTAAAGTACCGGAAAGAATCACTCCTATTTCATGCAAAGGGGCTAAGGTAATTGAAAATTTTCCACTTCATTAAAGATGCACGTGACATAGCTCAGAGTTGCCTGTAGTTTAAGAATTTTTGTAATTAACATTTCAGCAGCAGTTAATTTTTAAAAATTGACCAGAAAATGAAGAGCCAATAAACATGACAAACTGATCAACTGATCAAGAAGAAAGTACTTGATTTTTTATTTTGTTTTTTCAATAATATATCTGTAGTAAAAATACAGCGATCAGAACCAGCTGAACATGCTACATTTACAATGCAGCAATGGAAGCAGTAGGGTGTAGATCCATTGTGAGATTATTGATAGATGTTAAGCCATTTGGCACTCTCCAAAGCCACAGAATTCAACAGCAGTTTTCTAACTGACTTGCATGAATATTGCATCAGGTTCTTTGTAATATTGGAAGATAAGGGATTTATTATATCAAAAGTACTGTATAGGATGTAGCGAACAGTGACAGATATGTCAAAACCATGATCTAGCCCATACCCTCACATCTAAACAATGTTACTCTGATAACTTCCACACTGAAGCGGAGCATATTTAAGTTCTAGTACACATATCTGCCACATCAGGTTTTGAGGCATAAAGCATTTAACCAAAAAAATGCACCTCTCACCTTTTGCTACATGTGCTACATTTTAAACAAATAAGTGGGCTCTTGTCACAAGGACTTCCTCAATAAGTACTTAACGATTGTTTTGAGATTTGTTTCCATCAGCTGGTTGAGAGTATACAATTGAAAGACTGGACCATCTTGCCATTCTGTGAAGTTTCAGTTGCCCATAAGGATCCTTATTATTTTTTTACTCTTTAGGCTGTTAAAAAATTGCTTTCCTATGTGTAATTTCAACCACTATCAAGTCTACTGATAACACCAGACCTAGAGACTTTTCAAACATGAAAAAAGACAAAATCCAACAGCAAAAAAAATCCTGGAAAAAATGAGATCAGATGATTCAGACAATGGCAATTGGATACAAGTGAATGCAAGCTGGTATGCACAGAGAGATAAATAAATGGCCTGAATATTAAGATTCAGGGAAGCAAACCATGTATTTAAATACCAATAGCTTAAACAAATCCTTAAAATGGTTTCTTAAATCATCCGTAGCAGCAGTCCCTTGATACCATATGACAGTTTTCCAATAGATAGGGAAGTCAGTGAGTCCAGAGGTGACTGAAGAGCCCCATACAAAATCTGTATGTTCGACTGCAGACACAACATACAGTTCCAGAAGCAAGGATAGTTAGTAATCTTAAGTCAATTTATTTGCTAATTTCAGGCAGCAAATAGTATTAGTGTGGTTTACTGCACAGTAAGCATGTCTCTCTGTAGATGCACATGCTTACTGTGTCTTAAACTATGCTACTGTGCAGTAAAGTGTCTCATGTAGATGCACCCAGCGAGTCCAAGTCTTTCATACACTTCACCAAAGCAATCAACAGTGACCTAGAACTCTTCAAATGAGTGGACACACATGACGATCATCAGCATACTGAATATCAGGAATGGAGGTGTTTCTTATCTTGAATTTGGAATGTAACTGGTTGATGATAAGGAGATTCCTCTCAATGTGGTACTGGATACCAAGTTCAGATGGAAGTCTATCATTACTGAGATATGGAATAGCTGCAATACAGATGGAAAAAAGTGTTGATGCAATCATGTATCCTTGCCTAACTCCAAGTCTAATGATGAAGGCATCCATTTCAGATCCATTGCTTAGGACAGTTGCTGTGATATCACTCTGAAGAAGTCTGACAATGGTAACAAACTTTGGTGGGCAACCAAATTGCATCAGGATCTTCCATAGGGCTTCCTGTTGATTGAATCAAAGTGTTTAGTCAGGTCAATGAAGGCCAGGTAAACATTGCTGTTGCTCACAGCACTTCTCCTGCAGCTGTTGCATGACAAAGATCATGTATATTGTGCCTCTGAATGGTCTGAAACCACACTGGGACTCAGGTAGAATCTACTCAGCAAAGGGAGTGAGTCTCTTGAGCAGAATGTGTGTTAGGATTTTCCCACCTATTGACAGGAGTGCAATGCCACCGTAATTGCTGAAATCTGATCTATCTCCTTTCTTGAATATGGTTGATTCTGGTATCTCTCAAGTCACAATCTGTTCATGTTTCCAAATTTTCAAAATAACAGCATATGGTTGGTGAGACACCTTTTTTCTACCATGCTTATAAATTTCAGTTGGCATTCCATCAGGACCACATGCTTTGTTGTTCTTTATCTGCTCAATGGTTCATCGGCTCAAACCCCCTTGATAGATTGGTGGGTCTGCAAGGTGGTCATTAATGAGTTGGTGTGGAATGGCTTTGATGGCATTATCTTCAATATTAGAATCTTGGTTCAGAAGCTCTTGAAGTGTTCCTTCCACCATGCACTGATGGTGGAGCTGTCTTTAAAGACTGTTGTTTCATCCTCAGACCTTAGAGGGCAGTTTCTTGCATGCTTGGCCCATAGATAGCTTTGGTTGTGCTAAAGAAATTATGCATATCATAGCTGTCAGCCAACCTTTGTATTTCCTCCCACCAGTTGTTCTTTTGCTCTTGAATTTTCCTTTGGGTCTCTGCTTCAATGTTGTGATAAATGTCTTGCTTCTGTTTGGTGCTGATGTCATTCTGTGCAGTTTTAAAGACATTCCTTTTTCTGTCAATAAGAGCTTGAATTTCCTTATCATTCTCATTAAACCAGTCCAGATGTTTCTTTGTGGAGAAGCCTAGACATTTTTCATATGCCACATGGATGTTTTTCTTAAGGCTCTCCCAGTGACCAATGGTGTCATCATCATCAGGGAAGTTGGAGAGTTTCAAGGGCCTTTTGAAGCACTCGATATTGAACCTCTTCATTGGCTGCTTCTTTTGCTTAAGCCATTTTGGGGCAATATGAGCAGACATGATGGAATGCATCAAATGATGATCAGTCCAGCAGTCATGAGCATGTTTCAAATGCTTGTTCAGGAGGAATAATTCCATTTGAATGGACTTCCCCCACCCCTCACTTTCCAAGTGTTCCTTTCTGTAGCTCAGAGTACCTGTCCACTTTAGCAGTGAAGTTTCCAAGAAGAATCAAAGTATTTTCTTTGAGGACAAATGACAGGACTTGGTTGAGTTTAGGACAGAATTCTTCCTTTAACTGATCATCATCTATATCAAGGTGTGGGGCACATTTACTGATAACTGTTGTGTGCTGTCTGCTGGTCAATGCAAGACAAAGGGTTGTGAGACATTTGTTAATGCCAACCAGACACTCTGACATCTGAGTAGTGATCTTGGTCTTGATAGCAAAACCAATGCTGTAGACGTGTCTATTTTTTCAGCTTTTCAATTCCAAAAGGCGTAGGCATCACTATGGTCTGTGAGTTGCTCCTCCCCTGCACATCTGGTCTCAGTAAATGCAGCAGTATCAATATCAAATCAGTCAAGTTCTCTGCCCACTAGTGCTGTCCTTTGCTCTGGTCAGTCACTATTAGGGGTGTCCACCAGGGTGTGGACATTCCAGGGTTCAAAATTTACTTCCTGATTCGGATTTCAGAAAGAGCAGTATGACGATAAAATTTTCCAGTCAGGTGAAATGAAACAGACTATGTTTAAGATACCTTTTATAGCCCCTTCCACATATGGAGTGGCACAGTGGATCCTAAACAGGCCTGCTCAGTCATTACTGAAGCTGCCAAATTGCACACCTGTCTCAGTTCCAAGTACAAAATAACCATCATACAATCAGCACCTCCATGTAGCTCTGACTAGGGGCTTCTGGTAATCATTATCATGTGCCCCTATCACCACTCGTTCATTGACATAGGACTTGCTGTTCATGATAGATGCCTGTGCACGTCTTTATTATTGTAGAAACCTTACTCTCAACCGTGTTGCCTTGGATGACTTTACCAGAAGTACAAAACTCCAGATGGCATCTCTCTTGTGGTCATTGGTAGCACATAAGACTGTCCACCACATAAAGGGTGTGATCCTTGGGAAGAGTTTCCTAAATATGAAAGAATTCAAATGTCATTTTCTTGAGGAGGTGGGGAGGGGAAGGATTGCTGCAAAAGTTTGATGGGGTCATAGATGGTCAGTCCAAGTGGAGCATGAGCAGGAGATTACCAGAGTGTAAGCATAGTTCCCTTCTAGTTTGAGTCCCAGTTGCCACAATTCATTGTAATGCTATTTGGCTAGGTTAACTGTGAAGCTATGACTTCCTATTGCAACCTTCATTTTAATTAGAAGTAAATGCATCATGGCCATTACCTTTTATAGTTTGACATGTCCTACAGTGCCCTGAAATGGAATATTTTCTACTGATAGTCTGATATCTCAGTGTATGCTTTATTTGAAATCCTATTCCCTTTCTCTCCCAAGTTTACTAATTCACTTGACATAACCTACCCTTCAGCAATATCACTCCATGAACAGTTTAATTCTAATTTTATAGCACACTTTGGACTAGATCACATCTCAGTGCTCGCTGGTTCTAGGTCACCATAGTGTCGAGTTACATCACCATAGCTCATCTCTACAGCAACATATAATGTCTCTTGTAGATGCACCCAACTTCTCCGAGTTTTCTTCGGTTGACACGACGGGCTCGCGTGTTTAGAGCCTTCAACCGGATTGGACTAAAGGTTCGCGTGGAAGGAACTCTTGTCCGCTTCTCTTCTTTTCTGTCTGTTACTGCAACTCAAGCAAGTTTTTCTGCCTGCACCGCGACCATCTTCGGTGTAAGTAAAATAATCTTTAATCAACCGCTAAGCGTCCGTGCCTAATTCTAGTCCGCCGGCCTGCATTCCCTGACCCGCGTG